>NC_064898.1:21898292-22198458 GCF_929443795.1 Astur gentilis
CAGAAATAAAAATTTTACCAGGGCCAGAAAACAACCAAAACCCATCAGGATGTTTTTCCAACTACACCAGCCTTTGGAACATCTCTTTCCAGTAAGCTGGCTTATCCAACAATAAAAAGACCCTACTTATCCATGCAATATTGTCACCAGTGGCAGCGTAACACAGATCAACATCATTATGAAGAAAACTCACGGCCATTTTTCATGCTGAACCAGAGGAGGCGCACAAAGAAAAGCAGATGCTGTGTGCAATAAAGCCTACTCTTTCTTTACGCTAGGCATTCTTGAATTTTTTCATGTTTTCACTCATTTTAGTATTCAATTCCCACCTGCCCCCGATTGATGAAAAAGAACAGAATTCCAGTGCACATCTGTACCAAAATTTAACCCTCGCACACATGAAACGAGTACCTCCTTCTGCATAAAGTGAACTCTTTGGTCAAGCAATCTGGTGAAGTGCACCAGCAGTCAGGTGTTTGCTGCTAACCAGGAACCCTGAACATTTTCCTGATGAAACGGTAAATACCAGGTAGTACCAGTTCCTTCTCCCTAACTGCAGCAAGTACCACGTGTGCTGGCTCTTGCAGTTCAGAGGGGAACTATCAAACTTTATTTCAAAAGGGCTTGATCCGGCCTTTAAACCGCTGCAGTTAAGTATACCGAGTTTCCAGGTCACTTCCACAATGCTTCCAACTCAACATGACTTGTTTTTATTTTCTTCAGAAACAGTTCTAGTCATGTTAATAAAACTTGCATTAGAACTTTAACTTTGTTCTATATCACAAAAACCAGCATCTCCCCAGAATAATGGACAATACCTAAGTTGTTCTACAAGAAATCCTGGAGAGAGAGCTCTGCAAAGGGATCCTTTCCTGAGGCTCTGTGAGGACTCTGACTGGAAGGGCTGGATGCTGCAGACAGCTAGTAGGAAAGACGACAGAGAAAGGGAAAGAAAAAGAAAAAAAGGTCTCAGAATGACAGAATATGAAAGCTGAACGTGTAATGAAAGGACAAGGGGAGGTTAAGAGGCAAACTTGGCAGAAATCAACTATTAAAACAAGGTGTTTGGTCATATGGAAAACGGAAAGCCTCTTCAATGGTTGGAGTAATGCAGAAACAAGCCGGACATGACCCTCCAGAAAGGAAACTTCAACTGGCATTTGCCAAGTGAGCAGATAACCTCACGCTTTCACAGCGGCTTTCTTCAAAAGATGATACAAAACATGAAGCCTGACACTCCCGTGAAGCAGGTTAGCGCTCTCCCCGCTTTACTGGCAAAACTACGTACTGGCAGGGAGAGACGGGACTGGGGGTCTGGCCAGAGCATGGCAGCTTGCCAGGTGCCTTCTCCAGAAGAAACAGCTCTCAGCATCTTTTCCTCTCAAAACAGCATGTGTATAAAACGAAGCTGGAGAGCAGACAACAGGTAATTGTCACGCTGGGGCCTAAAAGGAGAACATGGGATACATTCTGGGGCTAGAAAAAAAATACAGTATATGAGAGTTTGTTAACTACTGCCATTTTAGGTGAGAACTGAAGACTGAGACCAGTAGTCTATACTATCTATACTAACAAAAATCACGTCCTATTGCCATGTATTTAAAGCACCACACGACAAATCCAGCCATATAATGCACATAATTTACAAGTAGCTAATATTGGCATTCCAGCTGCTGCTGCTGGAAGGCACCAATAATCTGCAGGCTGTAATTGCAGGATTATCTGCTGTTGGTTGATTTTATTATTTTTTTTTTAGCTGTTTTCCTTCTTTGTTAGTGCTTTCCCAGTTATAAATGGTGCTTTATTAAATTCTATTTGCCTTCCCTCCTCATAGAACTTGCATATTTTTGCAGTTACAAGTAAAAGTGAGCTTTCTCCATTTCAGGTTCCATCACTTTTAACAATTTACTCGTAATTGAGGCACTAATCGCCACTGCATATTTGCACTTCATATCCATTGCAAAAAAAATGTATGAAGACGTATTTCCTTTGGAAATACCGAATGCCTGCCAACCTATGCATGACAGGGAACATGCTTATGGGAACTGCTTGCAGAAGTGCCCAGAGTGTAAATATTGCCATTGCAAATTTAAGTTTTTCACATTAATGTCTATCTCGGAAACCACATGAGGAGAAGGAGTTCTTTCAGGATAAGTCCCCTCTGTCTGGCTTGGAATCTTTATCTCCCTCCCCAAACCCCACCCCCAATGGGGCACTCGAATCCAGTCCCCATAAACAGATTATGGGAGAGTCATGAGACAGAATGGGAAGTGCTTGAGAAGCAGTTTCAGGATGTCAGAAGTTCCCCTTTTAAACTCGGTTCTTCCCTTTGGAAAGCCGTAGCTCAACACACCCCAGCACTCTCCAGGATTTGAGCCAGACTAATGATCAAGTCCAACAGTCATAACTTCAGCAAGGCACGCCTGCTGCGACTTGATTTCATGAGACATTCTTCCTCTTCATGGTCAAATGGCTTGAAGTCGCATATTAAAAGTCCTGTGAAATTGAGTTGGCAAATCTCCAACTGATATCAAGTCCAAAGTAATGTCCCAGTTTGAAAGCAGTGTGGAAGACTGGTAGGTTTAGAGCTCTGTCATTTGTGCAACATCAGCGTATAACCAGAAACAGAGGCGAAATTTCAGAAGGCCTGTTCAGGTTAAATACTGGGAAAAAAACTTGATGCTGCTGCTTCCTAGATGCCCCAGCCAAATTCAGACAAGACACAGTACCTTACAGTAAATACATATTTTAATGAGATTCCTCTAATTATTAAAAAGGAGGCCTAAAAAAAAAAAAATGTGGAAAGTACAGTTTGGCAGTTTCCTACATTGCATCTACCCAGAATACTGCTTATAAATATACCTGAAAACCAGAACCTACCGTAGCAGTTTCTAAGGAGAAGCATTTAAAACAACAGCGCTGGCCATCAGTTTCTCTAGTGCTAATGATGTCTAGAACTGTGCATTTAGCCTCCTTACTGCCCAGTGCTTGCGTGATCTGAAATGCAGTGTACTGTGCTGGATCAGACCCAAGGCTCAGTCTCACCTCCAACAGCAGCTGTCACTTCTTACTGCTTCCAACAAAGGCAAAAACTCCCCAGAGTCACAGTAACACAGAAGAACCCATCTGTAAGCGAGTGCTGTGCCGATTCCCATCCTTAGCTTAATACTGATTTCTCATTAAACAAGTCTGTCAGGCTGGTTTAGCATATATTTTAGGATTAATATGCCAAAAGGAACACCTGTAAAGTCTACTTTCTGGCATAAGTCTGTCCTGAACTTCATACCCTGTTCTTCCATTTTCAAAAAAAGAAAACCAAGCCAAAAATCAAAACTAAACCACAATCAAAAAAACCCCCCAAAAACCAACTTACTCATTTGCACATTTACCTATTCTTTACCATCACCAGGCGATCCCTCCTACTACTTCTTCTGTACAATTCAGTGAAGTTAACAACTGCACTGTTACAATTCACACAGATGCTAGCAGTAGGCTGAGTAATTTCTTTATTCTATTTTAAATCATAAAATTTTCACTACCCAGCTGCTTCCCCTCCTAAGGCTATGTCATTTTTGGGGTAATCAGACTAGAATACGTAACACTTAAAAGGCACACCACTGATTTGTCAGTATTGTACCATTTTGTATTAGCCAACACGATAACATTTTTGGTGGTGGTGAACATTCAAGCACTGCTGTTGTGCATTACAACACTCAGGTCTTACAATGGGTAGTTATATTCCAGTTAACTGTGCATCATTTGGATCTGGCTTGTCTGAAATTTTCTGCATTTGCTGTACTGCATCACGTCTGCCATCACCCTGGCTGCTCTTTAACCTTGTCTGGACCATCGATTCAGCCTGTCCCTTCCTCATACACACACACATCCTCCTACCCACCGGGTAAAATTTAATCACACAACTCCAACCACTCTCACTGTTCTGGGTAGCACGATATAATATTTTGCAGTGAGGAAAGCCTGCTATTTTTATCATGATGAAAACTATTACTCTCTTTCTCAAGGAAGAAATACTGACCATAATGCAAGGTAAGCATTTTCCAACAAAAGCACACACTAGTTTCTTTTAAAACTACATGTACCTTCTACACCTAGAAAAGAAGCAAGTGTTCTAGTCTCATTCTCAATTGTTTCAAATTATTTTGCCCTTAAAAAACCCAACAAACTACCCTTGCTTTTGATAGCAATTAGAAATAAAGTTGCATGCATGTAAACAGAACACTTGAAACAGAAGCAAAACAGGTATGTCTGGAGGTAGGAAAAGTATATTTAAGACAAATCCTTACGAGTATCAAGTTAGGAACACCAGTTTAAACTATAAAGAAACTGGACAACATTGGGATGCCTGTTTTACCAGTCAGTGTGCAAAGTAGGAGGAGTTCCCACCACACTACAACTTGGCAATATAATTTTTCAGCAACAACTTCATATCTCTCATTATGCTTTTAAGTACCTTCAAATTTCTTTAACTGCAGACAGCAACCAAGATCTATCAGCAGACTAGAGGTAAGTGATAGAATTTAGTGCTTTAAACATAAATATGAAAAACAACTTAGTTTTTGGCAGTGATGACATCATGGACAAAACCTGTATCAGAGTAATGGTGTTTAGAGTGATCCACGTGGGCTGTAGGCAGTTTGAATTGTGTGCCTTTCAGGTAACCCTTATTCATTCTTTAAGATTTGTTAACTTACCACAAGAACACACATTTTTATTCCTTTTCCTCTTTCTATTTCTGGCACAACAGGAGTATTAACTAAACCTAAACAGAGAGCTCTCAGAAGCACCTCAAGACTAAGCATACAGTAAATTTAGTGTAATAATACCGTAATTCCCCTCTGTGGCTACACGGTAGTAAATGCCATCTCTGCCGTACACAGGGAAGCAGCTCTCACATGCAGCTTTTGTGTCATTTAAGTCGCTTTATTGATGCCAGACTTCTGAAAATTCAACGCCTGCAAGCAATGCAGACTGTGTGTCTTGGGGAAAATCCTTCCTGGTCACACAGCAAATGCCAGTTCAAAGGGTGTGTTTTCTTTCAAATTAATTCTCACAGGAGCCAAACATGTCAGATAAGCACAATAAATACAGCTCTACACACCTCACTTGTGACTAATTCTGCTTTCTCCTGTTATGACAGCCAGCTGGGATTCAACCTAGACCAAGCCCTGCAATGTCAAACAAAGCAGAAAGGCTCGCCTAGCCATTCAGACCTACCTACCTGTTTATAACTGAATTAGGCAGGTAGGCAGATTTATTTATTTTTTTTTAAAGGGACATTTCAAAATCGATGTTTTGGTAATTGCAGAAAAAACTTTTTATCCTTGGGAATCCTTTAACTTGTTCTCTATTTAAGAAGCGTCATAAACACATTTTTTCCCCCCCTTGAAATAGCATAAAACCCATGTGCAAGATACCGTATCACTTGTCTTAAGTGACAGTGAATGCGCAAAGCAGCTCTCAGAAGTCCAGGAGAAAGTCAACTGAAAACTGCATTTCTAGCTAAAGAAATCTAACAGCACCTCTTTCAGATAAAGCCTTTAAAACAATAATTTAAAAGATCTATCCACAAGGCTCTATTTTAAGGAAGACAATGGACATACTGCCCACTGGCAGCACACAGCATAGCCTCTCCTGTTAAAGGATCAGATTCAAGCACTGGAAAAGGTTGGAGGGTCTTTTCCCTCTCAACCTACTGCTGAATTCTTTTCTCTCCACACTCTAGTCCCAAACCCAAACACATACACCAACGTATACCTAAGTGAAGTTATACATGCATGTTTTTAAACAAGTCACCTGCAAAGACAAAGCTCTTTATAGTAAGATCAAGACACAGTCCCGATATTTGACATGTTTCTAATAGAGCCATGATGTACAATGTCAACTCTGACAAAGACACATTTGACTAGTAAGTAAAAATACGATGTTAATGCTGGGGTTCCAATCTGCCAACTAAACTTGGCTCTGCCTCTGACTACAGTTTACAAACGCAGTCTTAACGATCTCAATATTTTCTGAAAGTAGTATGAAGGCGTTCAACGTTGTCCATCCCCCCTCCTTCCCATTGTTTTTTAATGTTTTTCCTACTGCAAAAAACCACCCTTATCTTCAGATGGCTATTGGGTTAAAAAAGTGAGTTCACATAGGAACGTCTCAGTGACAGAAGTCTGCAAAACAAACAATAAAAGGTTCATATTTAACTCCAGTATTGATAAGGTCAGGTCTTAATGTTCATCAGAGTAACCCTTCAGCACACTTATTCCAGTACGTTAGGTAATGAACACAATATATCACAAGAAGCAGAAAAGCAGGCAATTTAAGGAACACTCCATTTAACGTAACACTTTACTTAACAGTGAAAGGCCAGATAGACTTGTATAGCTCTTATGTTCACTATGCTGTAAATACTGCCTTCTGCAAAAACACGGAGGAATACAAAGACCTTTGGAGAATACAATGGCTAAAACTAGATGAAGGTGCCATGTGCCTCCCACTGAGTGGTCAGTGCTAACAACCAGGTGTTGGGTTGAAGTTTCACCAGGTTTGACACCATATTCTTTTCAAACCCATCTATAACATTCAGAGACTTAAAAGGTTACATATACCCTGTTTGTCCCCTGCAAAATGCTATATAAGCATGCAGCTTACACTTAAAAAAAAGAAAAGTTTACAGCTACTGCCAGCCTTGGTGACTTTATAATCTAATACTGTTAAGTGTAACAGGGCAAAGAACAGTGCCACATCCACTTAGGAAAAAGCTGTAATAGGGCAATCTCACAAAGCCACACTCGGAGATAAAGCAGCAGACAACGTGAACTTTGGGAAAGAAGCCCCTCTTCAGCAAACAGCACAGACATTAGCTGTTCTTATCCTTTCACTGAAGTGTTGAGAATCATCTCAGACACATTCCCAGAAAAAACCAATGCCTTAAAACACTATCCTCTTTGCTTCTGTAAAACAAACTTGATGCTGCCAACCTGGATATAAGAAGCTATGAAGCAATCCTTACATGAACTACTGCACTTGTGCAACACATTTGTCCAACACAAGAAAATATTAAAATACTTTTAAAGAAACTGACCCAGCTGTGATTTGTTCCCAACACCAATGATTTTTAATATACACACCTGTGCTCCCGGTACAGGGCCAAAAGGGTTTGGTGGTCTCATGACTGGCTGACTGTATATTAAAGTTGGCTGTGTCATTACTGGTATGCCTCCCATCTGTGATGGCTAAAAAAATCCAGACAACATCAAATCACATATAGCATTAATACATTGCAAGTATTTAAGGAGAGAAAAGAAAATGGCAAATGGGTGAAAAGTCTTGGTCTTATTTGATAAATGCAGTCATACAAGGTCTTTCTGCAATACTGTGCAAATAAAGGTTACTACAAAGGAATATTAGAGTCTTTTCAAGGAATACTCTCAATAACAACTGAGCCCATTTAATCTCTTGCTGCAAAGATGTGAAACACTAAAATACTTGTTTAAGCACAAGCATTTGTGCTGGTCCTCTTGCTTCCAAAACTGAGGTCTGACAACACTTCCCTGTCTGCCTTTGAAAGCACAAGCACAAAGTTTTACAGATATCAACGCAGAGCTGACAGAGTTCAATAAAAATTGAAAACAGAGGACTGTACGTACAGCTAATGTTAAGTCATTATGCAATCAAAGTCTAAAGTGTTACTGACACTCTGGCCGAGCCAAATTAAGAGTTTAACATATATTAATGGTCTTAGAAGCCAGGTTTTATTTGCTTTACATAGATGCCCACTCTGGCGCTAATTTTGGCACTCCTCTCAGGCTTGCGTTGATACCCAGCAGCAGCCCCACTAAAGCAATCCCCACTCCCAGCAGCTTTTCCTTGACTAATCCTGGTACTCCTCCTATCGTGCCAACCAGCTGTTTGGACAATCCCACGGTGAAGCCATTCAAGAAACTGACCCTGATAAAAACACCCTACAAAAAAGTTAGTTAAAAACAACTGCTGGCACAACGAAGGCACAGGGACCAGCAGCCAGGGAGTGCAAAGGAACTAACGAAACTGCCCGTCCCAGTACGCCCTCACCAAGGGAAAAGCCTGCTACTAGACTGCCGCTTAGAAATGGCCACGCTCAGAGCTATCGTACCTACTACTGCTTTTAGGAAAAATGAAACGCAAGGGTTGTAAAATGGGTCAACATTTCAGAGATTCCTAGCAGGCAATGTTCTGAGTAAAGTCTGAATGAGCCAGGAGAGTTTTCAGGATGTTATAAAGCCTGCTGGTCCTCCTGTAATGGCCCATCTCACCCACCCGCTCAGACGTTGCACGTTTTTGAACAAGTAACAGCAACTCAGGATAACAGAGCTGTGGCTCCTATTAATTCCAGTTTCCGTTTCACATTGGCATTTAAACCCCATAACGAAAGTTGCTTTACGAAACATGCAAGATTACTTTCTTTACACTAAATATGTTACCTTCTCCAGCTGCTGAGTCAAAATAACTAAGAAAACGCTTCCAGTACCATCAGTGCAAAGTTGTGTGGATCGAGTTTGAATCAACACTAACGGTAGTTTAACTGTGACTTTGCACAAGAACATACTACAGGAGTTCGTGGATGGGTAATGGGGAACATGATGCTCTCCCAAAACACCCTCAAGAACACAGCTGGCCCCTTTTGCAGTTCACTTACGGAGCATATAGCAGTTACAAATCATTAATCTAATTTGATTATATGATGAAACATTTAGCCTTTTTACTCTACTAATCTGTGAGCCATTTAGCAGAATAACTGTTCTAAGGAAGGTCTCTCCCCTTTTATTCACCCAGCAAAGCTGCGCTACATCAAAACCATACTAATAAAGAGTTGAGGTGTATCATTACAGAAATATTTTAAATTTGAGATAAGAAGAAAAATTTGAACAACTTCTCAGAGCAACAAGCGGCAAGGTCAGGTTTATGTTGAAATTCTTCGGGGACTGGTGTGTCCCCAAGAGATTTGATTCGCAAGCAACACCTCAACACACAGCAGTGTCACAAACTTGCAGTTTTGTGACATTGATCATTACAGATACCTTTTGCTGAGGTTGGGAGCAAGTATTTAAGGAAGGTTTCACTTCACCGATAAAACATGCCTGTTGTCAATGTAACTATCTATACTCACATGATACACTTATTTTGATGGTACACTTATTTCTATGCCAATAAAGCCCACCGAGAATAGTGTCTTGATTTTAAAAAGTTTATGAAAAACTAAGTTATGTAGGAAAGGGCGGACAATTTCAGACAAAAACCACTGAAATTGTTCAGAAAACAGGACTTAATGATTCGGTGAAGAATAAACCAATAGGAGCTGAAATTCAGTCTTCAGTAAAATAGTTCAGAAAGATGACTACTACCAAACTATAAGCAATCAAATGATACACAGCATCTGAATTCTTAGTGTTGCAGGAGTTCCACTCACCATCCCGTAGCCCATCATTCCTGTTGGCGTTGTGGCAGGATATGCCATTACAGGTGGTGCCTGGTGTGAAAAACAGTGGTGAACTGAGAGGAGAAGAGATCAGCTGCGTACTGGTAAGGCATTGCTTTCTAAGGGTCAACTGCAGCACTTAGCTTACTATGAATATAGCACAGAATAAATAGGGTTTGCAGTCTCGTGTTAAGAGTGTATCCAATTATTTCAGATGGAAAACAATACCTAAGCTAAAGTTTCTAGGCGATCTTCTAGGAAAATCTACAGTTACATAGTTGCTTTTCACCTATTAGGATTCTGGCTGACTAAACTAAACTGCAAGCTACCGTTCTCTCAGCATCCTCTTTAAAGAACACAGTATGAGACAGACAAGTTTGAGAGAGAAAATTCAGGAAGCAGAAGCATTTTTTTAATCCCATGAAGTATATACCTATATTTCAATATCAGAAGTAATGGTGCAGAAGGAGTCTTAAGAAAGAATTTTAAAGACTGAAAGACCAAATTACCATTGCTTCTGCCGACATTACAGGAATTCTCTTCTCTTTAGCCAGGATGTACACGTTATGGGGATTCTCCTATCATGCTTCAGTATAAATTCGACTCTAACATGAATATCCAACTTGCATTCCCTCTCACTCACCCACTTAGTACAGTGAATTTGAACAGGTTAAAAGTCCTCTTAGTATTTTGCACATATGTTTATATTACCCTTAACCTAAGTTAACTTTTATGAAGTTACAGTCAGATTGCCGTCAACAAAACCTAGGGTGAAGCTACATTTTGTAAACAACTTGGCAACGTATAGGCAGAAAAACAGCTGATAACTCTTAGAAAGAAAAATATATTAAAGACAGTTCTTCATATCCCAACCATATTCTTTGCTCTACAGTTTCATTATCCAGTTTCTAAATCAGTATTAACTCTTACAAGGACAAAAAAAGGTTTTTTTCCAGACTACAAATTGGTGTTTACAAATAATGAGACAACTTGCTGTCTGTCCACTCCACCTCCTGTTAGTCTCTCCTTTAACAAAAACCAGTCTAATTTTCATGCTGTCGCTGAGGGGATTACTGACAAGACAAAGACCATATGCATTTCTTGGTACACAGAGATTATTCATACAGAAAAGAGGAAAGTGACAAAATATTAATAATACTGGATTAATTAAAGCAGATAAATTGTAATATCATGAATAGGACATCAGCAAAGCTGCTTCTGAATTCAGTTCTAAGGTATCAGCTGCCTTTTCATAGTAGCCAGTATCGCTGGCATTTCAATCGCCATCAGAGCAGATTTCCCCGATCGAGAATTACCTGGACTGTGTACTATCCATATACTTCACACAGCTGGCAAAGCTATCCTGAAAATCACTACTTTTTTGTTTTGCTTGCGTATCCACACATATAAACATGCTGACTAAATTTATTTTTGAGTGCTCAAGTATGGACCTACCATCCTTTAGTTACAGAGTTACCCTGCAATAAAAACAGAATACAGGGAAAGACCAATATCACTGTTGACATAAAGAAAAAAATACTTTGAAATGAAAGACGGCATTCCTCAGACAGCAAGCACAGGTTATTGCTTGCCCTTTGTAAACTGTCAGCATGGATTTTCTTTTTTTATATGAGCATTAACGACATATTGGTCTCTCCCCACTAAAAAAAAAACATTAAAAAAAAATAAAAAAAAATCAAGATCTACCATAAACGTGGATAAAGTGCCAAGTATAACAGAAGCCCGTGAGGTTTCATGCAGTTATTCAAACACAAACATTTTTATCTTCATTCAAAATTCACCAAGTGCATTGAAGGCAGCACAGACACACACCCCAGCTCTCTGGCAGCGAATGGTACAGTTTAAAGCAAGGAAAAATAATCTTGGTATTTCCCATGCCATCATTCGAGTCAAGAGCCTGCAGACCACCTATGAAGTTCGTGTATGCTAGGAAAAGCTCAATTTTTGGCACACCAAAGATTTTAAAATGAGAAATGTGTAAATAGCAAGAAGGTTATGAGATTCTGCAACAGCAGTGGTTAATATCAGCATGCCAGTCGATTGCAAAAAGGCTGTGGGTTGTTTCACTTACGTATTGTGGAAAATGCATGCCATTCTGTATTTCCCAGGGAGAACAATTACATAATGCAATAACACTGGATTAGAAGCAAATACTTACACAACAGAATATACACAGATAGCATTTTAGTTCACAAATACATTAAATGTTTACCCCAACACATTCTTGTAATTCAAGTCATTTACTGAGACAACATACACCTGTGATACTGTCATTGTTATTAGGTTTGTAATTGTTTTGCATAGTCCATTTATTTGGTATATGCCTTTTTTCCAAAGACAAGAAAGCCTTATTTTCAAAGGCATATTGATTTAGCAAGCAGCAGCAACTCCACAATAAATAGACCAGCAGAGGAAAACAAACTTTTTTCCCCCCAGATTATTTCAATTTCAAGATTTTTTATGTTAATAGAACAGTTTCACAGGAAAAGAAGTGTCTCAACAGTATCTCTAAATAATAATAGCTGTTAAATGTAATGACTTATCACAAGAAGATGTATAAACAAGACATGAGTTATTGAACAGATTCAAGCACACAAGTAAACTGAAACCACCAGTCCCTAAAGCAGGTGAGTCGTTACGGTTTCTTCAACATCTACGCACCCTCCAGTAAGGTCCACAAACGTTTCTCCCTCCACAATTGCAGTGAGTTGATAAGGGACACCCAGTAGGGAAGAGGTGGTAGATCCAGAGAGACAAGCTCTCTCTTTCCAAATCCACAACGCTGCATTATTACACTGTGGATTCAACCTCCCCCAGTCAATTACAGTCAGATGCAATAAATCTGGGGCGATTTGTTACCTGTTCTGTCCACATACAGTTCTCCAGATCATTGGTGAAAGGGTGAGTAGGATTCACATGCAAAGATGTTCTGTTAGCATTGTGAAAACTACTCTTGTAAACTCTTAGCCCTCGCTCTACATGCTACCCCCAAATCCTTGCTAATACTACCTGCCACAATAGACACTACGAAGCTGATCACCAAAATTGACATGCGTTAAAAACAATTGCACACATTGGGGCAGGAAAGCAGTAGTTACGTACATTAAGAAAGCTATAGCCCACGTCACTGGACAGACACCTCTACAAGTATCAAGAGGATTAATCTCTCAGCCCGTTCTCACCCCCCGAGCAGGCTGAGCTGTAATGTTATACGTACTGGACATATCAGTGCACCTGAAGAACATACTTTTCACACTTTTACTTTTCTAGACTGCAAAGTCCCCACCCCCACCCCCCCGAATTCAGTTTTATGTCAGTTGAATGAAACACAAAGGCTGCTATCTTGCCATAAGAGAGGCTGGTCAAACACTACTGAAGTTTATGCTAAACCTGCACATGTCACATCACCAACTATTCACTAGAACCGCACAGCTAAGAAAAAGAAATCCAATCAGTACACATCTCAAACTGACCACTTCTTCAATTTTCTACTACCCTTTTACCACAACTATAGATTACTTTCAAATTTCTCTGTTATACATCAGCCTGCATCTCAGTTGCAGGGAACTCACTATTTTAAAATGAGTATTTGCTTACCAACGTTGGAGCATTCCACGCAGTTGTAGGTGCAATCTTGGGTTGCCAGTTGGAACCACCTGTTAGTTTCTTTTCACCTGGCTGAGTCCAGTTTACATCACTTCAAACAAATTTTTTTAAGAATTGTTAGAAAACATTGGATTTTTCTCACAAAACTCCCTCAGGTAAACACTGTTTCTCTTGGAAGTGCAGCTTCTTTTGTTAGTGAAGCAGCTCATTTAGCAAAGGAGTTGATAAAAGGTGTCATGAGAGCTTGTTTTGGCTAGGAAGAGTAAGGTAATATGTTCAACATGAGGCACCTCAGCTTTATCTAATCTCAGTCAAGTTCCCCAGTACCACTAAGGTAGTCTAGCTGACTTTCCTTGGGTCAAGATAATTTAGTTAGGAGCAACTGCATACTAGATTTCTGAATGATTTCAGAGTTGGCACAGATGGTCCCGATAAGCCTGAAATTTGCTAAACACACTCTTAACTTTGCTGCTAGAGCAGATGTTCACTATTCCAGAATACGCCCTGCTTCAAAATTCACTTGTCTGAAGGTCAACCACAGGTCAGAGGTTGTAGTTTCACAATCTTTAATATAGCTCTGCACACACTCAGATCGCACAAAGTATTTCATTTGTAAGGTGTGCCAAGTTTACCTACAACTACAAAGAAGCATTTTGATGAACTATTTTCCTAAACATATACAAGCCTGAAAGGAATCAGCGACAGGACACCTTGCCTGCTGTTTTCACTGTCACTACCACTCAGTCTACAGTCACCTTCCAACAGCTCTCAACAATTCACTGTACCTTGTATGAGAAACAAAGTACAATCCCAAACGTGCTCTGAAGGTTAACATTATGTTGTTATGCACAGGTTTGAACCTGCACTTGCATAAAATTTTACTATCAAGAAAAAACAAAATGTTCCACTTTTGACTAAGCATACTCACTTTTTAGTAGTTCCATTTCCAATGCCCAAATCTGTTACAAAGTAGAAAAAGATACTATTGAAATTCTATTCATTTAAAAGAATGAAATAAGTATATGTATGTTAGTGGTTCAATACTTACTGCCTACAAGATTGGCTAAAGATGAATCCAGATCATCTGACACTAATTTGTTAGGTGGTACTTTGGCAACTGGAAGACTCTGGTTTTGAGAGGCCACTGTTGGTTTTAGGAGACCACCTAGTTCATCAAACCCTTGGAATAACAAACATAAAAGAAGTGATTTGAATCACAGGCCTCCCGTGAATGTCATGACATTCAATTAAAGACAGCAAGTTCAACACAATGGCTAAAATAAAAAGTTTAAACTAGTGATGCTACACTATACAAGACGGATAAAACTTCTTACGCTTCTAAATAAAGGAGGTATTTACTACAGAAGGGAGATTTCACTTTACTAGTTTAACCTACGTGACATCAATTTGACATGGAACGGATTCACAATGACTGCAAAGCAACCAAAACGTAAAACAAAATACAGATTAAATATGTAAAGTATTTCAATCTTATAAAAACACATATGTATTTGCTTTTAGCGGACCACTGGTTTGCCCAAAAAGAATCCAATGTCAAGAGTCCAATGTCAAAAGCCCAGAAAGTATTTACTTTCCAGATGCTCAAAAGAGCAGAATGAGTACTAACTACAACTACAATCCAAATTAGCTGTGTATATTTTGATAATTTATCAGTTTCTGAAATAATCTTAATATCAAAGGAGTAACATGTAGGCAAAGAAGTGCCAAGAATGTGTCACACAGACATATAAAATTAAGATGCAACTTTACCTCTTCCAGCCACACTCTACAAATACAGACTTAATTTCACTTGACATCATGTAAAAATGAATGCTGTTCACTGTATGAAATTTTAATGCACAAAATATTTAAGCAGAGGAAATCAATGTAAACTCTTCAGCAGGGTCCACATAGAAATAGTATGTAAGGAAAAATTATTTGATTAATAAAGAAAAACTGGATGAAGAATGCTGCTATTGACCTTTTAAAGTCAGCTTTGCTTTCTTCAGCTGGAACACTGTCACAGACGTGTAAGTAAATACAGATTAAGAGATTTATATCTCAAGAATAAAAAAAGTTAAAGAACATATGTCATCTATTTTAGTAAGTGTCTTACCACCAGAATCTAGGACAACACTAGAAGATTTGTTTCCAAACACAGACTCAAAGTCAACATTAAGGCCAGCTGATGGCTGTGGTTGAGCAACAGGAGATGGAGTGAACCCTGTGGGGAAAAAGAAAGAAGTGGAATGTTTTTATACAGCATTTCCCTTGAATCCACCTTTTTTATGCAAGACAAATCAAATAAATATGTAGATTATTTAAGTACCACAGAAAGACTAGGAATACCTCAAAGGTCCAGATTACACCCCGACACCAAGAAGCACGTACAGAGAGAGCTGGCAGCCGTTTACTGAAGAGTAACTAAAGTTACTCCCCCCCAAAAATGGTTTTGTCCCAAAAACTGGACAGACAGGCCATAAAAGACACTCCTCCTCCCCCAGTTGCTGAATCTCTGGACTAACTTTTCACATCTTCCTTATTCTTTTACCAAATACTTGCAAAAAAAAATTATTCAGCAACTAATCACCATGCTTCTCCAGGAAAAGAAGCTGTCTGGGTACAGCATCTGTTTCAAGATTACCTGCCTGAAGATTATTCCCTCTGTATTTTGTGTTAGCTGAGCAGTTCTCTTAGATACAAGTGGAGTAAGATCCAAACCATCTCAAGGTGTCTGATTAGTAATGCCTTTGATTAGACACTCTCAATACCAGTAATTTCTATACCACTTTATTATTTCTGGACACACATTTTGCAGGTGACCATGTTTTGCTGGTAAGTTTCCAGTAATTATGGCAAGATACAGGGAGTTAAAGCCAAGTTTCAACTCCTATTCCTGTCTGAACTTACTCCATTTGCCCCCTATGTATCTGTAAAGCAGTGTTCTCCAAATACACAAGTTTTTTCAATACTGTGATAATTTATTGCAGTACAAAGCATTGCGTATAATGTTCAGCAGTATTAAGTTGATAGTTCAGTAATATGGAAATGAATACTAATTTGTTTCCAAAATTGTGGGTTTTAATGTTATATATGATCACACACACAAGCGTGCATGTATATCATCTTGATATTCAGGCAATTACTTAAGTAATTATTACTTTATATGAGAAGCACCATAAAAATGCAATGCCATCTTGAAAACTAGCTCTTCGGAATTCTAACAGAAATGTTGATGATATGGAGAAATAAAAGAAAAGGATCACAAATAGTTCAGTGGTAAAACTTCGCAGTGAGCAGAAATAACTGACCAAGAATACTTCTTGGACTTCCTTTAGCTTGCTATGACAGCACCTCATGTCAATCTTACTGTTTTCCTGAAATAAGTCACATTTCACTTAAATTAACAACTACAGGATGCTATCCTTGAACATAAACTTCACAGAAATTTGGATTACTTGTTCTTCCTATTTGTCTTAAAGTTGTGTTACACAACTCATAACTCAAATGCATCCATCTCTAAGGATTCAAACAATGTACTTTTCATTAAAAACAAATCAAAGAAAACAGCATACAGCAAAACATGGGAAGCAGTAATGTGGGAAAAGATAGGGAGTAAACAAACAACAAACCAAAATGAGTATCTTTATGACAAGTATACCGTCAAGTTGTAACAAGCCATTTCAGAGACTCTGAACTGCAGATAGGAATTCCTTTGATGGGATGTCCTGCAACTCTTAAAACCGTGCCTGTACCAATAGAAAACTTACAATAGCTCATAGTTTTCTTTAGAAAATGGCCTTAACTGAAACAAGCCGAGTTTCCTGCTCTCACATTTTAGGAAGTTTCAAGCTATATGAAGCTAATGAGATGAGACTAGCTAGAAGACACAACAATACATAGGACTTCTTTGAATCAGCCTCTGAAAAAGATCAAATCCTACTCCTGGTATCAGCCACCAGCCCAAGGCATTTTGTCTAACATGGATGTTTTGAAAGGTGCAAAGGTCAGTATTTTTAATGGAGTTCCTTTGAGGGAATAAACCAACAAGACTTGACAGAAACTAATCATCCTGCTTTTTGGATATAGAACAAAGGGAACAGAGTCTTCCATAGTATTTAACCTTTCTTTAAATGACTCTAGCTAATTTCTATTCAAAGACACTAAACCAAAACGTGACTTTGTGGTGCTTTTAAGAATTAACTCTTCGACAAACCACTTATCGAAGGTATTCCTAAACCTTGCATAGCAACGGTGTCTAACACTCCCTTTCCAATCTGGTTTAGATGGATTATCATGTCACAACCCACAGCCCGTCTAGCAACTGTCAGGATGGTATTCCAGAACCAGCATCAGTCCTGGGTTACTATACAGACATTACCCAGCTGCACAAATGATTAGACAGTCATTTAATGCAGTGGATACCTCTTTCTCACGTTCTCTTGCAAAGCTTTGTACTAGTTTAGTGCACTGTTTAAGAGTAATATATCAACAAAAATGCCATAAGCAGCAAGAACATCCCAATCCCGTTATCTTAAAAGGTATCAGGGAGGGCAAGATGAGAAGACACTTGTAACATGCAAGTCTTTTGTGTGGTATGTAGCAACATATAAACTACAAGAGATCCTGAAATGGGGAGATACTCATTTCACGTTTAGGATAAATAAGCCTTAGTTTAGCACAAACTGGAAAAAATACATACCATTTGTGACAACACACCTAGCACAAGCACATGAATAAAAGTTGGAGCCACTCTAATAATGCACTTCTGTAGCCAATAGCATACCTACTAGTCTAGGCACACAACACATTCATATTTCTGTGTTTGTGACAAGGCTGTATCCCATTACCTACCTCCAAATAGACCAGCTACAGAAGAAGGCTCATTGCGGAAATGAGAAGCATTAGGGTAAGCTTGAGGACCACAAAAAGAATCTGATAAGGCATATCACACAAGAGAGAAAGCCAGGAAGGGAGAAGAGGAAGAGTTACAGAAAGAGAACCAAGATATACTGTTTATCTGCTATTCAAAAATTTAATTTCAGGTCAGTCTATAAATTCACATATACTCTAATAACATAGAACCAATGGAATGGAATCAATACACATCAGACATACACTAAGAAACAAGTTCACATTATCTATAACACAAAAGGGGAAAGCACGGTTTCAAAGTTACAGCTATATTAGGATATATACTTTTCTTCTTTTTTCAAGCAAATGCCATGTTTTACACCCTTGGAAGAAATGAGTGTAAGAGCATCAAGGCATTTTTCTTATACCTGAAGTATAAGGATACACCCCAATAGTGGATTCATATTTGGTTGCCACAAAGGGATATTTGGTTGCCACAAAGGGATTTAGTTCAGTAAACGGATTGTAATGATCTAAAGAACCAGAAAGAGTTATTTTAAAATCCACATTCACATTATTGTAGCACCTAGTTTGTGCTACAGCTAAAACTGCATTTATATTTCACATATCAATCTGTCAGGAGGTCACACTTTGGTTCTAGATATATCTTTAGAGAATGAGACATTGGAAGGGAATGCAATTTATCAATGCCATCCATCTAGAGCGACTTCAGGGCTCTCGAGTGATGAATACTACACAAACCAGCACCTGCCACAAAACCCCACCAGGCTCCTTGTTCACAGCCCTGCACTGCCACAACTTTTTGTATGAGTGCAGAACAAATTATACAGAGCAAACAGATCTGATTGAATAATAACCCTACTAAAAAAAAAAAGCTATATTTCAAATGATCATTCTACATTCACGTGAACCATACAAATTTTATTGGAGACGAGGGAAAGACCGATCAAAAGCACAGGCCAGATTATTACGCAGTAGTACCAGCTTATTGTATTCGTATACTACTGCCTCAGCCAACTAATCCTCCCTGGGAACCAGTTCACAGCAAGAGTTCTTGTGCTTGAAGATCTTGCTTTCTCTTTCCACTAACCAAAGACAAGCTAGGAAACTAGTTAGCTAAGGTGACAAAGCATAGGTGGTATGAGTATCTCTAAAGAGACACCTTTGGTTTATCTCTGTTAACAAGCATCAGAGATATCAAAGTTCCCCCTGTTATGAGAGTCTGGATTCTTCCGTGATTAACTCTAGTGGGGTTCAACCTGCAAAAAGAAAGCCCTGTTGGTGCAGCACGATTGTCTTTAAACCTGGCTTTGCTTATGAACAGAACTGGCATGTAATGAATTGATCTTTACTCTATGAAAGCTAACTTAATTCTTCATATTGAAAAGTAATCGAATTACTATGTAGCTGTACCAACAGAAATGTTAGGATTTCTAATATGACAGCCATACTAAATCACCTCCAAAGTAAGATTTCAACAGGTTTAAAAAGATGAGTCATTAGTTTATTGCCTCGTAGGTAAACAGTTTGAGTAGATCATGCACCAGAATGTGCATGGCTTTAACCAGTTTTGTTAATGCCAACATGACTGGGGGAAAAACACCCACTACCAAAAAAATTAGATTAAGTTCCTATGTTTAAAAAGAATGTTCCAGCCTGAGGAACAGAGTAGCAACATTTTCTCTTCATTCTCAGGCATATGTAGTATTTTACCTTAAAAATCCTAAGCATAAAAGACTTTGTATAAAACCACACTCAAACAACTGCTTTAACTATAACTAAGTTCCTTTACATCAGGTAGAATTGCATCTAGGTAGCCAAGCAAGGATTTTAACATCATTTTCATGGCACAATTACCAAATCAAGTTCTAACATAGCACAAATTCAGCCCCAAATGACCATCTTTTAGTTTCTGAAAGGCCCCACAAATATACTTTAGAAACTGAAATAATGTTAAAGTTTTTAGGAAATAGGAAATTAGTTTAAAATGGTACTTTACCAACAAACATTTCATGTGTGGGTGTCCTACTGGTGAAAGTAGATACATCAGAAGACACAGACAGATGAGCAGCATCGTTAGTTTTTGTAAGGAAAGGGTTTAGGTTTGGAATGGCATCATCAACACTATCAACAGTAGCAGAAAAAGGATCTGTTCAATTCCAGAGAGCAAGAGAAAGAAGAAAAGGGAGATGAATTTAGTTACATGCTGCTTCCTAGGTACAGGAGAGTAAGAGTTAAGAAGAGTCCAGGAAGTATTAGTTTTCTCCTGACATCTCTAAACTTGGGATGACCTAGCTAACTGTTTAGTTTTCAAATTGTCCAGAATTATCTGCTGTCTACTCAAGAAAAATACTACAGATACTAGCTATGCATTTACTTTTCTTTTTTTTTTTTTTTAATATTAATACCATCTTGGTCTTATAAAGTGTGCTTCTTCCACAGTATGTTTTATATTGAAAATTAGTATGTTATTCCTTTTAAAGACAATCACTTTTTGCTTCTCAGTCATGTCCTGACACTTGCAACAAATTCTCTGGAGTGGAGACTGCCTCTTAGCAGAACAGAACCCCAGGTGCTAAATGAGGATTTAATGTAACACCATCCTGAGGATAGCTTTAAAAACCCAGACAAACAAAAACAATGGAGCTGTACTTTTCCTTCTTCAAACTGTGTTTATGGATTTTTTTTGTTACTGGGTATCATGAAATTTGAGAGCTATGAATAGTCCAACGTAGTATACAGGACAAAAGCACTTTCCTTACTATGTGGGGCATCAGGAGCAACAAGCTTGTTGCAGATATCCCATCAGCTGCAAGCAAGCAAAAACCTGCTCTGCTTTGAGGGACAACAGCCAGTGAGCAGCCGCGAGGAAAAATGTTCATTATTAAAAAAACTGTTGGACCGTACTGGGGAATGAAGGAAACATGGATCTACGGAAGTCACCTCCTGAGGCATATAGGAGAGTTTCGAGGTTTCCTGAGGATGGATACAATTGCCAAGCTAAAATACTCCTGTACTCCAAGATCCAACAGATAAACAGGATAGGAAAGGCAGGTACAATACTTGCTGAGAGAAGGACCTGTGGGTTAGCTGTCTGGCTTCAAAGCACACAAATCCTTGATGGAAAACTCAAGAACTCACTAGTGAGATCAGCAAGAGTTGCACCTAGCCCTATTTATTTTATCACAGTGCCTAGAACTGCAACTTACTGTTCTAGGCAAAACCACTACAGAGAAATGTCTGAATAGTAATTATAGGAGAGGTTTCTTGAGTACTTCAGTTTCTGGCTGCCTTTTTTTTTTTTTTTTTTTTTTTTTATTTAAAAAAAACCTGGTTAGATTACAGATTTATCCACAACTCTTGTAAATAGTACCATGATGTGTGCAGCAGCTTCAAAATGTAAGCTATTTTCTCTTCCTGAATCTGACCTCCTGATTCTTAGCTATAAATGCCACACAGCTTGATAACATGTGGATTTCAGTCACATGCAAGTCCTAAAGAAAATGAAATTTTAAAGCCATAACCACATTATTCTTTGCGGGCTTAATACACGCTTTGATTTCCTGCAAGCTCAAGATACCTTATTCGGTAAGACCCGACTTCTCTCCCAAGTTGACCGGCTACGTTGCAAGAATGAGTGAAGTACTTGAAAAAGCCTTTTTTCTAAATAATTGAGTCAGCAAAAAGACAGTGTCAAACACTGAATGAAGGATAAGCAGAGCTAGCTAATAAAATATTTGCCATATGTAACAGCAATACAAAACTTTGTATTATATATGGTTTTGATAGTAATACTAACACCTAATGTACTTGTGGACATGCCAATCAATCAGTCACCTGAAAGCAAGTCCTTGCTTTCAGGTACTGCTTAAAACTGTTGCCTGCTTTGAATGATATTCTAGAAGCTGTAGAACACATCTGACAATATAACAGGTCAGATTATCATTTAATCAGCCCCTGCTTGCTTTTTCTGTTGCTGCTTCACATTCTTCTGATTCTATTGGTTCTCCTTGTATTCGGAAAAAACCCAAACATGGAGGTCAAACTCATTATTTCCACACTGATACATCTGTATTGCTTCTGAAGTTTAGGTACAAATAGATAGCTGGCAAATATACCAGACACAGCTGGAATGATCTCTGAACAATCCCAATAAACAGCTCAGATAAAACAATATGAGAGAAGCTGAAAAAAAGGACAAAACGTTTTTAATCGTATTTGTTTGAAACTACTGTCCACTGGAATTATTTTACACATGCACTCAGTAGGAAAATTACTACATACTATTTTCTGTTCCCGAATCCCAAGGTTGTATATGGAGTTTAACGTGTTTGGACTAGTAAAACAATGCAATACAACTTCAGATTATCAAGACTTTCTCAGAAATGTAATCTGTTCTCACACTCCTCGCTCGTCTGCCTCATTCTAATTCTAGCCAGCATGTTCAATTTTGTCCGAGTTTCAAAACTTGCCAATGCAGGTGACAAAGGTAACTGAAAATTAATTGCATTTGTGTATATCTTCGCACATTCAGATTTTAAAAATTGCTGTCTCACCTGATAGCAACACCTCAATGCTTCTAAAGCCCAAAACAGCTTTTAAAGCTGAACACACATGGCATCTCTTTGTGTCAATGGAATCACTCTGCACCTTCAGGCTATCATTAGGCATTAATGGTTCAGGTGCATTTAAAAGAGTAATCTGAATTTTGCAAACTTTTATTTTACCTGAGAGAATAATGACAAAGGTTTTTCAGTAGCATCTCTTACAGCTTGAAAACATGCAATTACAGAACCCATTCTCCGGGAGACTTTAACCTCGTTAGGTTTAACATCTTTGGAAGTAGTAGCCCAAATACAATACCTTTGTAATAATTAATCTTTTTATTACACACCTAAGAGCTGCTGCATAAAATTTTTAACTGTAACAGATTTTAGTCCATTGCAACTTGTAGCTGGATCGATATTCTTCTCAAAGTCACCACATACACCAAATACAAACATCATCATGTCAGAAAATTACCTAAGGGAGGGATGCCGTGCAGTGGTTAGAGCACAGGACTGGAAATAGTTCAGGTTCCATTCTTGGCTCTTGCCACTGGCTTGCCGTATGACTTCAGACAAGTCAGTTAATTGCTCAGATTTCCCCATCTGTAAAATGTGGAAAGCACTTCTTATCTACCTCACCTATGTGAAGTGAGTGTTCATGTCTGTAAAGCTGAAGAGATTTTTTTTTTTTTTTTTGATGAAAGGTAACAAAAAAAATGGTGATCCTAGAATTTTAGCCTAAAATTTTAGCAGACAACCCAAAAATCTTTGCAGTTAATTAAAACTTAAAAGTATTTAGAAATGTGTCAATAGTAAGCGGATATATCAGTGACTATTACTGAAGACTCTTACCAGGACTAACACAACATTGAACAAACACAGACTTTCAGGCTCAATTTTCAGGTTAATAAAGAAATACTAGACTGTGATGTGACCTTTGAGAGGAAGATAATTCCCCTTTTATCTCTCACCCATGAAACAAATAGGACAAGCTGAAACAGAACATATTTTCCAGAAAGCAAACAAGATGAGCCAAAACATTTTTTTCCATTTCTAAACTCTAAGCCTATTAAACATTGAAATTCATATGCATAACTCAAAACACTCCTCACTGCATCTTTCTCAACAGATGCTCTGCTCAGCAAAACTGAAGGACTAGTAAACTACTTTTATTTATTTTTGAAGCTACCACACATATTAGTATTGCTTCCATCACTCAAAATTGTGTGTTATTTCCCTACAGAAAAAATGTGAGAAGTCACACAAAACGCGAAGTACACAGCAAAAAGTACATAGGAAAGTAGAACACGTACACCGCTTATTATGAAGGTATATTAGATAACTGGAAAGGTGTTCAGGAAAAGCTATAGCTTGTAAAAAGAAAGTGAAGTAAAATTTCAGAAGAGGGTTATTCTGATGCCTACAAAATTTTCTGAAGCAGCAATTCCCAATTTTTCACATTCTAAAAGAAAGCATTTTTGCAAGCATCTGATTTATAAAAAACAAAAAAATAATCTGGAAATAGCCACATAGTTCAGGAGTTTACTATTTTATTAAATATTTAGAAAAGTATATCTTTAAAAAGCCTTGTTATATACGTAGAAAAGTAAAAAGAAACATCTTTATAAGAGATTTGTATTCCTCCACCAATATAACTAAGGGGGTAGCAGACAATGTGTTACCTATATCGGAAGTATCCTGGAACACTGCAAAGCAGCAAAGAGAAAAATGGCTTTGAGTAAATGACTAAATGCTCTAACACTCAAACTAATCTTGAAGTAACATTCATGACTTTCTAAAACGCTCTTGATTGCCTCCTTGGTTTAAGGACTTGCCTATATAAATAAGATAATTTAACATCTCATTCACTCCATCCTAGCAAGCAGGCAGAATGATAACATGGGTGTTCTGAATGAAATTTAAGGATGGAAGAGTTCCTTACAAATTTTGTCTCTTTAAGTGAAGAGATCCAATCACAGCTTTTTGGTAATTTGCCTTTGTAGTTAAATGAAATACAGCAGAGAATTTGTCAAGCGGTGCCTCATTTTGCTTTCAGTAACTAACTCTGGCTTTTCTTGCCTTCTATGCATAGTTGTCACAACTGCCTCCTTTCAGGCCTCATCTAAGTTCTGCTGTATTATCATCTGCAAATTTAACAGTAGACAAGATTTAAAATGTGTATTAAAAACATTCCATATTCAAGTTCCTAGTCTGCAACATGGACTGTGGCAGACATCTTCACAGAACTGACTTCTCACAGCTGCGTTTCTGTAGCTTGCTAGGCGACTCTTGAAGACAGCAGGTAAGGGGCTGACAGAGCCAGTCAACAATTAAAGTACCCTTGCTACGAAGAACTCTTGTATCAAAATTCTTTGTAATCACCACATGCTGCTACGTTATTTCAATCCATACCCAGGTTTGACTTTTTCTGCTCCCTTCATCCACTTGTAGCTTGTCTTTGCAAGATCTCTGTCTTTGAAGAAGAAACAGCCACAGACTAGGGGAAACGTTTACAGGAACATGGCCATAGCAATTAGAACCTCGATCCCATTCAGAATTCTTACCTCCCCAGGTACTTCCTACTTGTGGAGCAGCAGATATAGGATGTACAGACGGATGAAAAGTTGGCTGCAAATCAAGCAGATCATTTGGCAGCTTTGAAGTGCTACAAAGATAAATTAATACAACTGTTTGAACTACATCAGGGTTTTCAGTACAAGGCAAATGCTAGCGACTGTCAACGGTAAGGAAAACTTTGTTACAGAATGGTTGTTACAAAACGGATAATTTAAGCCAAAATCAGAAAGTCTAGTGAACTTCACATTTTCAGTTCTGTAGAAGTGTTAATTTAGCAAGCTAAGTTCTATGTTATGCCAAGTGACTTTTGTCAAAGCTAAGACAGAAAGACAACCAGACTTCTCGTCTTCCTCACAGTCCAACACCAGGGCTAGAGCATGTTATGTTCTGCAGCCTTCAGCAGCATTTGAAATAACCTCACGAAAGCCCTAGATTATGACAAAAGCAGATTGACAGAATGAACTCTAATGGGCTGCAGCACCAAAACATTACATCTAAATTGCACAACTCTTATCTTTCCACTATCAACCACTGCTGAGAAACTGGCTTACATCTATGGGCTATTACAGAACTTTGGGGAAAGCAAAGTATAAGCTGCCTTGAAACACCTGATCACACATCAATCATGTGAATGAAAACTCATTTAAATGCACATTTTAGACTATTCAAAACCAAACTGACACCCAAGAACATCACATGGAAATGAAGAGTGAAGTCTTAAATACAACTGCTGCAATAATTTCAAGAGTCAAACAGGAACAGTAAAATTAATCCTCTTGCAGAGAGTTAGTTTTATACTTTAAATTAGTCGGGGGGTGGGGGGGGGTGGGGAATGTAAGGAACACGGGTGTTCACCCAGAACTTTTTACAACACAAAATGAACCAAAATTCGCACATATGGCTGCTACGGATGGAAGCCAAGTCACGGTGGCATCCAAGCATCTTTTGAAATTAGACTGGCACAAGAGTTTAAAGGCTAGTAGCGGCATCCTAGATCTCTGTATATTCTCTTGCTGATCCAATCACTTGTATCATTCAGTTCTTACTATTTCATTCAACAGTGACTGAAATCACATTTTGCCACTACTGCTCCTATTAAAAAGCTGCACGGTCTGGCACAGCCCTGTAATATGAGCAGCAGAACCAAGATAATTTTCAAGATAAAGCTTGTTCAACTTAATTATTGGGATTAATCAGACACATTGCATGTAATAGCAAGCAACTGAACTTATGACCCAACATATCCCCTTCATGGCAGCTCCTGCTGTAAAATCTGTTCTTTGCTCATAGCAGTTGTACTGCCAGCAACTGAATTTAAACGTGAAGACAAACCAGCATTTGGCTTTTTAGAAGAAAACGCTCTTGTCTCCACTATGTAGCATTTCTGGCTGTCTGAAAAAGCTTTATCAGATGTTTCTATGTTTCAGACCTCTTAAGAAGCAAGATCAGATATTCAAGTTACTAGTTCAAAGCATACAGCCATTTCAAATATTTTGGCCTCTAAAAAGCAATTTAAAAGAAAATCTTTTGTCAAGGAAGTCTTTCAGTTACTAACACTGACAGATTTTCTAGCTCCTTACATGCGATTCAGCTATTTTCCACCATATTTGGTGTCAAATAATTTCCTAGAATACCTTTCTAATGGGGAAAGAAGGCTGTCAAAGTGATGACTACTTTAAAAGAACAGTAGATTCTTACGTGAGCTCTAACAGAACAACTAAGTAATCCTTTATGTTTAGGATCACACTCAAAGCAAAAATATGCCTTCAGAGAACTATTTCCTTCTGTAATGATAAAAGCATGTACCTTCTGCTACTTCTTGATTTGACTGCTATTTACAGAATGAAGATCACACACTTACTCATACCAACAGTTCCTGCTACTCAAAGATCAGGATTAGCGTGCAGTGAGTACTCTTGCGCTATCTGTACAAGTCCTTGCAGACAGAGATGCTCCAGATACAACTCAAGGCTGCAAAACCTGCCTCTCTTCTTTCAAACCCTGTTTCAGGCTTTCCTTCTTCTGAAAATCTAGCAAGAACATTTGTTACCACTCTACTTTTAAAGATCTAGAAATGCAACATTAAATTCAATATTATCTTTATGACCTCCCAAACTAAATTTTTATTTGACTTTTCCCAACTTGTAAGGTTCTTCGGGGACAAAGCATGTCTGTTTTACAGTTCCAACTGTCTGGCTCACCAGCTAAGAACAGCTACAAGGGCTGTCAGCAGTTGGTTCGTATCAGAAAATATTCTGCAAACGGACGATGAAAACAAACATTTTATGTTATTTATGGCAATAGGTTATTTTCCCATTAACTTTACCCAAAATATAATTTCTTATTACATCACTAATGTAGTCTACACCCAACCAACCTTCTGCTATGTACACTCTGCAGTAGAAATTTAGAGGAAACCCTACCTGCAGTGCATCTCACAATGAAGCAATACCATTAAGCATACCTGTTTGAAGAGCTAGGGGTAGAAAAAATATCAATGGCTGGTGTAGTCATTATGCTTCCTGCTGCTGTTGACACAGGAGAAGCTGCAGTTGTTAAAGAGGTATGAGGTTTCTTTGCAAGTTCTTTTAGACGTTGCTCCTGTTGGGAAAGTGAGGTGGCATAAGAAATCCTGAAACAACATATATGACTTTGGAGGTAAGTAAAGCAGAACTAAAGAATTCTTTTTATTTAGTCCACACACTAGTGTCAGCTACTTACAAGAGTAAGTGGTGCCACAAATCCTTCAGAAATTATTTTAACAAGTTGTACAGTGTATATATATTTATATAAGATTCTATGTCCAGTGCTTTGCCAACCGTACATGTTCAGTATTAATAGCTCTTTCTTCCCTTTGCTTCTTTAAGAATCCTAATAAGCTATCAACAAGAACATAGAAAAAGTATTTGCTATTAAAAATTCTGTATGCTTACCTTTAAAGCTTTTAAGCGAGCCTGTTCTTCCTCTAATGCAGCTTGTTTTTCCCTTTCATCAACTTTTGTGAGGGACAGGCCAGTGCTTGCAAGGGAAGAGACTGCATTGGAAAGGGTGGTAGCCCTAAAGTAATTGGACAGGAGAAAGCTGGCTCTTAATAGGTGACGTGGTATGATCATCTAAAGAACACTTTGCTTGTATCCACCCAGCCTCCTTCTGAACTCTTTATAACATCGGTTATATCTTACACTGTACAATAGGAAGTGATAAGTTTAAATAAGATGCACCATATGAACTGCAAAATGAAGATGCCTAGAAATCGTGCTATCTGCTCTTACACACTGGATTTTGGATTTTCCCCCTTAAATGTTTCCCCTCCAAACTGCATCACAGAATTCATGTTTGAAGCCTTTGCTCTTCTTCTGTTTGCCTAAGATGGCATTATTTGTAGATACACGGGAATATCTGACAATCTGGGCTCCAGTTCAAATTGTTGCTAATTTAACAGGTTTAGTTAAGAAAATATCAATGCAACTAGTACATCCCAGAGGAAAAGTTTGCAATTTATCATCATGTTTAAGTGTGCAAAAACATTTAAAATAAATACTTAATTTTTAAAACAAACTAATCGTACAAAAGAAAGAAAATATTCTAAAAAGCAGCTAACAAAATAGTGCTAAGCCCTAATATTGTCACTACGATAAAAAAAGAACATATAAAATGTTACTGCCTTATTTTTTGAACATGCAATAAAGAAATACTATTTAATTTTGCAAGCCCTCCCCCCAGAGGACTTGAGCCTAGAGGACTTCTCTAGATTGCACTTTGTGTTTTAGAAAGCACTCAAAATCAGTGAATGCCTTTTACCATATACATTATGGCTTTAATCCCCAACTTTAAAAAGTCATTCTTAATGTAAGGACTTCTGGAAGCATTTCCTTGTTTTTGACAAAAAAGGGATTAAAGTTGAGATTTAAGAGTCTAAGGACATTAAATAAATGTTGCATACCTTACAGAAGTCTAATTATTAACATAAAATGAATATTTGCAGGCAGTAAATGAAAAAAATTAGCTTCTTTTCAGAAGTTCAAGATTAGATGTTAAAAGTATAACTACTGCATGAGGGATTCTACAGCAAGTGCTTGCAGCTCCTTGCTCCTTAAAGTCTAGTTCTGTTGACCTGGATAAACTGTCTTAAGTACTCAGCAAAAGGTATGATAACTTGCTATTCTATCATTGCTAATACAGTGTCTTCAACATAGCCTACACAAACCTTAGTTTATAACAAAATTGAAAATAATGTACTTCACATTCAATTTAACAATTGCTTAAAAGGACAAGGGCATAAGCACCTGCTTGCAGCTGTGGAATCTTTGATTTTCTTCCCTTCTAGAGAAGCTAAATGTTGCTCCAAAGCATCAAGAAGGCTACTCGGTGCCTGCAAAAAAAAACAAAACAAAAAAAACCAAACCAAACCATTCAGGAACAGATTTGAAGAATCTAAGGTGAAGCAAATCAGTAGTTAGAAGACTTTCAGAGAATGCAACTGTTGGGCAACTAGTACAATGGCTCAGAATACTTATACCACATCTTGGCATCTTGTACATATTTAATTACTTAAAATATCAGGTGATGTACTCTCCTCCACTACATCACTTTGTCATAATGACTCACCAGTAAGTACTGAAATACATCAAGGAAGCTAGCAAGGCAGACAATTGGAAGCAGTCAGTATTTCAAGAGACACTGAGAAGGAAATTGTACCTAAAGTCATTTCTATGTGCACGCTCTGCAAGCCTTCACAATTATTTAAATGGGCATACGGCCAAAAGCAAGCTTGCTAAGAACCACAGCTTCATAATGTCATGTAAAAGTTTCATTATGTGAACTCACAGATATAAATTGCATCTTCAAGCATGATAGAAATAAGGTCATCTTAAAACTCAATTAGAGTATGACAGAAATGTTCTCTAATATTTTAGAGTAGGATCACTGCATATAAAAGCCAGGCTCTGACAGAGGTTGGACTTAATCACAAACTTGGAAATAACTTGGTGACAATGTACGCAAGAAAGCATAAGTGAATGCCATAATGCCAAGTTTTTCTCATTATGCAACCCCAAAACAGGCATGTAGTGGCAAACACATAATAGGTTTATCTACCTGTGAGAGATCTGGTATGTCTCCTCTGTCAATTCCAACTTGCTGTAATAAAACAAACGAGCTTTAGAACCTGTTTGTTTTTGTTAAAGGCAGAGATGCTCAAAAAGTAAACAACATTAAGATGAAGTCATGTAAAAAGCACAGACCTGTCCATATACATTTTAAATCTCCACAATCTGAACTCCAAAATGATTGGTTATAATAAATTCTTCTGCTAAACATATACACATTTGAAGTAGGCATGTTAGAGAGATTTTAACAGATACAACCTTAGAAATAAAACAGAGTAAGAATCAAGTGTTTCAGAATTTTAAGGCTAGAGAAGTTTGCCTATCCCACAATTTATGCAGTAATTTCTCAGACCTACTGATATAGAGCATATATTTTCTAAAACAAAGCACCTTCAAAGTTTGTAAAGAAGCCGTTTTCTAAAATGCAGATCAAACTGAAGATGTTCTGCAGCAGTATATATATTGTTACAATAGAAAGATTAATACTCTCAACTTCAGTTGATAGTGTTATGAACTGAAGACAGCTGAAGGCAGTATCTCTGACAGAGATATTCTGTCAGGACAGACAGTGAGCCAAGCTTTACGGCTTAATTTTTTGTTAAGAAAGATATGAATAATGAAGGAAAGCAAAACAAGAACAGAAGCACACATCTCAACTGAGGAATTCCATAATACTAGGACATCAATTCAGCAATGCTTCAGAAACAAGAAGGCAACAGACTGCATTTTAAAAAAATACAAACAAAACGTTTTGCAAAGTAACTGCTTTTTCCTCTACAAACACACCTAAAGCCAAGACATATTTAAAAAAATAATCACATGTTCATCTACTTGTCTCAATTTCTTATTTGTGAAGCCATTATTTCATCTAAAACTTATGGCAGAATTGTGGGTTTCATACTAGAATACAGCTAGAACCATAGAAAGCTGCAGATGACCATGAAGCTACTTTATTAGTTTAAAGCAAGGTTCTTCTTCAAAGAAAGCTCACAATTATTATGTAACCAAGGAAATTTTAAAATGCGTGTTTATACACCCTCCTTAAGTAAAAGATAAACCAATAAGTATTCTGTAGTCAGGTTTTTCAATACAGTCCTCAAATGAACGAATTGGGGTAGAGACTGACAAGATGATCCTGCAGTTAAGCTGCAAGGAAAAAGTATCTGCTTTGTGAGAAAATAAGCACTTTATAAGCTGTTTCAAATAAAGGGCAAAGTTTGGCTGACTCAAGTTTACCTCTGCAACTTTAAGGAACTCCGAGATCCGTGTCATTCTAGTGAGGAACTTCTTATATATATCAAGGCCTTCTTTGCACTGGTTCTTTTTCATATCAAAGTATTTTTCTATGAACAGTAAGAATACTTGCATTAAATAAGAAATGAAGCATTCTGCAAAGGATACACAAAGCAAAAGCATATAAAACAAGACAAACAGAAACTGCCTGCAGAGTTGTTTTGTTAACTAAAGAAGTCACTATGCCTAACTTACACTAAATGACAAAAGCTCTGTGGAACATGACCTAATGATCACACGCATGCAATTACACCTTACCTTGCAGGTACTAGAGCTCACAAAAGCATAACCACCCTGAAGAGGATGATCAAGTTTAAAAAAAGGTCACCCAAAGAAATGTAAATTAATCCTCTGGGCAGGGGAAGGGGGGAGCAATTTTACAATCTGGCAGTTAAACATCCGCTCTATTCCAGTGGCCAAATATCAGGCAAGATTTTGATGTTCTCTGCCAGACTGATGCCTCTTGTTACGGTGTGGTCTGCAGTGAGGTACAACTGATTACAAAACATTGGTGCTGAAAGCGAGAGGGTCCCACCCTCCTTGAAATAGCACTTTCAAGGCCTGTTTCTATATTAAGTTTCACTCAAACCATGAGTGAAAGCAACTGCATGCTAGTTCATCTTACTGAGGGAAAGAAGTAGACAGGGGTTTCAGACTGGAAGCATGACTGTCCTTTACTGACTAATTCTGGATTTTGCTTTCCATTTTGCAAGCATTGGGTAGTAACAGCAATCAGGTAGCTTGAGCCAATCACAGAATACAACCAAATCAAGCAAATCAACAGATTACTTTCAATTTAATTATTTTCCAAATTTAGGCTCCCCTGCATCTCCAGTGTGTGCAAGCAAAAGGGCCTGAACCTGGAATTTGTAATTCCCCTTAAAATACAAGATATGCTTTAGAAACATAAGCCAACCAATCATTAAAATCAAGCAATATTAAAGTTTCAATAGCTGAGCAATCCCAGATACTGTGACTGCAAATTTGTAACTGACCATAACTTTCACCACTTAAAAAGAAACAAAACCTGATCTTGCTTCTTAAATAAAAAATAATAATAATAATAAAGAAAAACAGTATCATGATTCAGGTTTGCCACACCGTTCAATGAGACAACACCACCACCACCCCCCCAAACACCATAAAAAACCCACAAAGCAGTCCAAGAAAAAAAAAATTAAGTGAAGAAAATCTTGAATGGGCTTTACTTTCAGAAATTTACCTATCCCTGTATACAATGCAATGGAAAATGCAATTGGACAGAAAAACCTTGGAAATAAATCTGAGTTGGAAATAAAAGTAATATTTTGGTGTTTTTTACAGTAGGACTATTTCAACTTCTCAAAAAAGAGCAGCTCTTCATGATTGTTTACTGAGCTCCCTCCCCAAAGTTTAACATTGCAGAAGGCAGTTATATTTACCCAAGAGGTTAATAATCCCTTCGTTATATGCCGCAAAGAGTCTAATGGCATCTTTGAAGAGGAGCATGAAGGCAGCATTAATTACACCATTTGTAAGTTCATTGCTATTGACCTAGGAAAATCAGAAAACAAAGTTAATTTAACTGAATTGATCCCTTATTGGAAAACTCCTAATTGAACTCCAGTACTCTGTCCGAAGGCATGCCTTCCAATCATCTCACTGGCTATTAGTGGCAAGTAGCAGCATAGCAAATCAACGCAGGATCTCTCAGCACAGAATTAAATCAAATCGTTTTGGCAGACATTTTTGTTAACTCACGTTAATGCTAAATAATATAGCTAGAAGACAGAGGGCAGAAACAATCAACTTTTAAATGAACAATTCTTGTTTGCACACAGTCTACACAATAAACAACACTAATTTAGCACAAAGCATTCTCTCCAGTAAGCACCATATTTCTTTTTTTCTGATTTTTTGGGGGTATACCAATCAACGAAACAATTTGTGCTCTTTAAGCTGTGCAGATAACATGGAACCAAGTTCAAGACCTTTAATCTTGACCTATTTTACAGGCTTGTGCATGTTTGTACAACAAAGTCAATAGTATGTTAAGACACGCACATGCTGCTAAACTTACATTGAAGTCAAGAAGTGCATCCATTTGATTTTGTATAATTGGTACAGTTTTTAGGAGTTTTTCTGTGCTCATTGTTCTCATCACTCCATCAGCCCTGTTATGCAAAACAAAAGAAAATTCTTCACCTGAATTTTGAAAGCAATTGTTAATGAGAAACATAACACAGAAAATAAAACAGGCCATGAGAGAAAACATTTAAATCATTGCCATTCAAAGCAGGCATTTTCGTGTTTAGGAATGCTGTCTAGCCAATACAACTGTAATAACTGCAGTGTACAAAAGCAACAACTTTTTTCTAGCCAAAATATGAATCCAAGATGAATTTTTATTTAGAGGAAATGAAGCTGATAGTGCTCAGGAACATAGCAGAGCTATGATGCATCAGGTAACCAAAAAAATGCTCTGAAGGTTATTTCTGAAGCAAATTTTTACCTATGCTTTTTCCAATTACCTGATCATTATTTTGTGTCAGTTCAGATGATTTTCTTTTCAACTAAAAGCAGTAAGAAAGAATAAACAAATGTAGCAATATGTGTTCAAGCTTTTTCAGAAAGATTAGAGAGATTACATGACACCTCCTTTTAATAGCTGACTACCAATATTTTGTTGTTTATTAGTTGTCCAGATTGAATAGAGTAAGACCAAAAATATCCAAGAAAAACCAAGAAAACAACAGATGAAGAGATTAAATCATCTCAGTGACAAGAAACAACTGCTTTCTGTAAGACAAATCAGACAGCCTTGCAGTTCATCAGCATGCACACAGCAAACCAAATGTTTCCAGCAAGTGCAAATCTCACAGTGCATCTGCACAGAAAAGGCTGTGGCTGTTCTCCAGGCTGGAAGGCAACGGGGAACACACTGCTTCCAGCTTTCTGCTCTTTCCACTCATGCTGTATGCTCCCTGCTAACAGCAAACAGCAACTGCAATAAACTTAATGTGGCAGGGCATGGGTGCAGAGTCCCTGAGAAAAATTGAGGTGTGAAAAAGGTAGATTGCTGCCACCAGAGCAGTTATTCCTGCTGGCTCACAGAAGGACCTCCAGGCATGTGCTGTGGCCTAAATAATTCACCTCACTGGGCCTAAAACACCTGATTATAGAACAACTGCCTCTCTCTCTAGTGTACCTGCAGCCACCTGACCACACACACATCTTATACATGGAAAAGGCTAAGTATTCCGTGTTGTTGGGACTCCAATCATCTCTAAAGGCAGAAAGAGCAAAAGGAGCCCAAGCATTCCCCTTTTACTTTACCATCACATTTCAAAACAAAATGGACTGTACAGTATTAGCAAGGAGGTATAAGGGATCTGGACAGTGTCCTCAGGCCAATTTCAAATGCCTTTGTAATACTAATGCAAGGTATCATTAGACAGCCCACTACTGCAGGTAACTCATTAACTGTTTTAAGTTGAGATTTTTGTGGGTTAAGAATTAAGTTTTTAGCATAAATATAAATTATCCTGTGTATGGATGATAAAAGATGCCCAAACATAAAACTAAAATTACATTTTTAAACTTTAAAAAGCACTGCATACACAGTTGATGGACAAAGATGGAAAGATTTCAACCATGACCAGTACATGCTCTCCAGCCTTCCCGATGGAAGAGATCTCCAGCTTAATTCCATCGTCCACTATAACGTGCAATTTACCCAACTACTGGTGCTCTGCACTGTGTTATTTTATATGTAAACAGGCACCTACTCTCAAACAACTGATTTCTCTTAAAGAAGCTTTCCCACTTTGCAGGGGAAATTTTAATTCCTGTAGACAAACTCAGAATAGCATCTACTACTTTGATGCATACCATTTTTCAGTTCTTTGTATTGAACTGTTAATGTTTAAAGAAGTAAAATCACAACAACTGAAGCAAAATATTTTTGCAATATACATAACTGGGCACTTGAGCCTTTCTGTGTCATGGGAGATACTCAACTGAGAAAAGCAGACATTACTGTCTGTACTAAGCTGGAACCAACATTGGTATTTTCCACTTGAATTGCAGGACATAAGACAAAACCTCAAGATAAGAGAAGCAAAATACAGTCCTTACCCTCTTTTTACTTTTGTGAAGTCAAAAGCCACTTGTCTATAGGAAACTGCCTTTTCATTCAGATATCTACTATACCGTCTGATAAATGTTGACATGTCATAACCTAAAAAACAAGTTTCAGATGCTTATTACTTACCTAGTCAATTAAAGATCAAGAACCTTACTCTAAATAAAGCGCAAGATACTAACACAAGACAGCTTCATTACATTTTGGCCTGATTTTGTATAGTTAATCTGTTACAAAACAAACCATGTATGTCATCGTATTCACCATGTAAATCAAACAGACAATACTGCAAATATCTAGAAGACCTGAACTACATAGAAGTTTACACTTAACTTCCTAAGGAAATTACTTCCAAAAGCAAACAAAGTATTTTTATGCACATTCTCTCATACGATGTAAGTTACTATCAAAAAAATTACATGATGCATTCGCAAAGATGCAAACGTCAATTCCAGAACACATTCTCCCATTTAAAACTGACTAGAGAAAAAAAGGCATTGAAGGAAACATTAAGACATGACAGAAATTTTCCTATGTTAAAGACAGTGGCAATAGGAAATATTTTTATAACTGTCAGTCTAAGGACACAGAATAAGAAAAAGATCTGTTCAGAATCTATCCTGAGACCATGGAAGTTAAGACTCAATAAAATGAAGTAATTTGGTAGACCCTTCATTATCACTGAGAAGGTTTCTGTCCCCAGGCAACCACTCTGTGTGCCTGGTGTAGTACACTTGTGGCGAAAATTAGAAGTAGCTATATAAAAAGTAATGCAGAAAGGAAGAAACCACCTCAGGAGGAAAAATAAATAAATAAATAAATAAATAAAGATAACAGCTACATGTATGATCAGAACTGCAGTGAACAGCAGCATAACAGTTTGGAAGGGTGTTTCAGCTGAAAAATCTGAACCAGAGAAAAACGTATTTGCCCATAGAATTAGTTTCAAAGATGGACAGAATGGTCTTAGAACAATTTCCCAAAAAGTTATTTATTTTTTTAGGCACAGTTCTTGTCTCACTGATATGCTGTATCTGATGTACATATGATGTATTTTTTGAAATTTAACTTACTAGTCAAAATATACCTCTCCAAATGGAGAAACCTCTTCAGAATTAGAAGGAATACCAAGTCAGATCTGTTTAGCTAAGAAAGCTAGATGCATGTATAAATAAGGCTTTCCTAAAAGATGCAACAAATTCCTCCAGCAGACAGCTTCTGCCATGCCACAATAGCATTTTAAATTAAATTAAGAAATGCAGTCTGGGGTAAAACAGAAAAATTACTTCTTAACTTACATAGTCCATTAGCGTTACCAAGTTGTATTTACAATCCCCCAGCACAGTACTAACTTTTAATGAAAAAGACACCTTACCTTGCAATCCACTTTTGTCTAGGAAATTGCTCAAATTAAACAATGTGTTTCTGGACGCCAGATACTGGATAAAACGCTAGAAAGGAAAAATTTAAATGCTTTTACTATATTACCAATGAGCTGGAACTGAGGTAACAGTACTAGAAACTCCTTTAATTCAGCTTATGAAATTCAGTTTTTATGCTTTAGGACTGATTTCAAATCTGGAAACTATTACAAAAACTCAGCTAAATTTTCAAATGAAGCTAGTTACTATTATTTATGTAAAAATCTGTGAACAAAGTCAAAGTCACGTAGATATTGCATAAAAGCCTCTGACTGAAAGACTCTTGTTTATTTTAAGCCAAAATATGGAACTGTAAACTCCTGAAAAAAAATCACTGCCAATACATTTTCATTTTACATGCTCACAATCGTTTCACTAACTTCAATTTTATAACAGTTGATTTCATTTTACCAATTAGGCAAGGCATCTTTGCTCATCATACAATTTTAATAGTACTTAGCATAAATATGAAAATAAGGTGATATAAAGATTAGTTTGCTTATAAATCAAATGTTAAATAAACATAAGAATCCCTATAAAACGTTAACACAGTATCACACTTAGTACATGTCATTAGTTACACATAATTCTGAATTATGTTTCAGAAAAATGAATGATGCTATTTTCATTTTGTAAAGACATTTCAGATCACTGGCACCACATCTTATTTAGTAAGAAAAATAATTTTGTCTTATGAAGCCCTGTATAGAGAGCTGCTACAAAAATATACCAATCTTTCATTTGTAATAACATTTTGACAGAGGAAAAAATAGTTCTGATTAGTGTAACATGTACTACCAAATATTTTTCATTAGCATAAATACATAGGTTACATAGAAAAAACACTGGAGAAGGGTAAAAGCACTCAGTACCTAGCTATAAATGAATTAAACAAAAGCTGGAGGACCAAATGCTTTTCAGTCTTACAAAGGGATTTACAGATTCTCTATAAACTTCTAGACATTTTCATAAGCACTCACTTTCCATGTTCATTGTTGAAGTAGTACTTCTAGCTGTGAAAAGTTTCATCTTGAGCAGTAATCTTACCCTCATTACTTCTGTAACACATTTGGCAAGCAAAACGTTTGGCAGTTTTATTCTTAAATGGAGAGTATTTCAGAAAGTGGTCCCATGAAATACCTTTAATTACTGTGAAGCGTATTGGTATCAGTTTAAAATTTATATGACTTAAAGTGCAAGCACAGCAAAAGTGTATAGACCCTGTTTTGGAAAGTGTCAATTATCCCAGTGATAATGCTTAAAGTCAACATGAGAAGTTTGCCCTCTTGTGGCTTACTTAGCTTCAAAGTATAGATTTTCACCAAGACCAGAAATACTCCATAGGTGAACCGCAAGAGAAAAACCAGTATCTATGTATTTTTTTAAAACTCAAAACCCTTCACAACACAGCCAGTCAGCCAGAGGAAGCAGTTACATGACCTATAAGAACTCTGAATGCAACCTGAAATGAAAAGTTTTGGTCCTCTCCACAAAATCCTACTTGTAATTTTCTAAAGCTTAATTCCAAATTTCATATTTCTAAAGCTTAATTCCAAAGTTCATATAGCTTACATTACACTGACTGTTTGCAGTAAAAAGGAATGTTTACAAACACTTTCTAAGAGAGCCTTAAAGTATAGTTTGTTTTTTTAAAAAATGCAGAAAATTCAAGCTGCTGCTATGCTTGGCATCTTGAAAATATAAGGCCCCGAAGGAATTCAAGTTGTGGAACAAAAGCTGCTTATTCCTTTTTGTTTAAATTGGGGTTTTGTTTAATTGTTCTACAGTATTTGGTGTTACTTAGATGCTCATACTCAAAGCCAGCTCACAGGCACACATTTGCCTTCACTGCAAAAGTTTAAGGGGTGATGGTGGAAATCTGCTCAGAATCGAGTTGTCTGGGGGAAAAGACCATCTGAATTAGCTAGAGCATGAACCAAAAAATGCTTCTATCTTCAGCTTTCAGAATTCCATTCAAGATAATTTCTGTTGGTTTTGTTTGGTTTGTTTCTTATTATTAGAATAACACCACAGAAAGAGGTACCTCCAGCATTCAGGACACTGACTTCTGATTCTAGAATTACCAACTTTAAAGTAGAAACAAACTAAGTAGACAAACATATAATGAGACCTGTGTTCATGCAGAGTCAAGACAGAAAAAGGTAAAAATACAGATATTCTTACAAAGATAATTAGTAGAAGCATTTAGCTGACATTTATAGGAATGAAGTGCTGTAACTGTTCTCAGATGTATCATTTTTTTGTATTACCTCATTTCCATACACCATTAGATGATGGGTTGTGATGAGAGATTTGAAGACCACTACCCAGCTACTGTTGGTAGTTCTTTCAAACAAACTGTCTGCCAGTTGTGGGATGTTCACATTCATCTCATTTGTGCACTGGATTAAATCTGCAATACAGAAATTTTTATTATTATGAGTTCTGTGAAGGAAAATTAATAACATACCCAAAAAAATCAGTACACTCATTTTATATAGTAATATTTTCTATGAAAATTGAGGGGCTTTCCAGTAAAATAAATTATTTCTTGAAAAGCACCATGGCACTAGTCTAGCACTTGAAAAGCACTAGTCTACCAGAACCTCGTAATACAAAATCCACTCTGCTCGCTGCCAAGATTCCTGGTCCTCAATTGCTTTTGCAGTTGCCTTAGAAGGTCCTGGAACACAAATATTATAATGATTTACACCATCTCTGACTAACAACTCCCAGCTTTCAAACATCTAAAGCATTAATAGCAAAGTAATTCTTACATGCTACCATTTAATCAAGTTTTACTGGAAAATCATGCCTAGAATTAATTGTAAATCTCAGATTTCTGGCCTCTTTATGGACCAGTAAACCCTTCTAGACATCGGTTCGATGTGAGTAATAAAAGATTAAAATACTGCTTAGTCTTGATACAATGCAATCAACACCTTCAAAAGGGCACAGGAAACGTGAAGTGAAAAAATGAGCCCCTAGCTACAGAAGCTGACAGACGAATTTAGTTACAACAAAGCAGGTTGTTAACGGAAAAGATGGTTAGCAGGTTGGCTAGCTAAAACAAAGCTATCCAATTTTTGCTTAACCTGGACTTCCAGTAGACAAGATCTAGTGACTCTTCAAATAGTTGTTAGAAAAAGTTACCCTATCTTTCTTCTAGATTTGCTACTGTCACAACCGTATAACCACAAGGAGCCATGCTTATAATACAACCAATATAATAAAATGTAATAATCCAGTAACTTATTTCCAAGTGGCAACGAAGGAAGAGATGACTTAAGATCGTGATGCTACAGTGATAAATACAATAGAAGCAACTATATTAACATCCAAATGCGATGTAACACAGCTTGCTAGCATTCAATCTGAAGCTTAAACTTAATGCAACACAGTACTGATGACATTTTACTACTATTACCACCCCAAAAATAAAACAGCAGTTTTCACTCAAACTGCCAGCCCTGCCAAAGGCCATAGCTCAATAAGGATGAAGGCTTGAGTAAGCCCTATGCCTGCCTGTCTGTGGGCTACTAGAGTTTTAACTGGAAACATCCGTTTAATCTGAAGGGAAATGTTTAACCTTTGAAGACAGTTTTATACCTTGCTATGAACAATCATTCACCAAGGACTCCTAAAAGACAGGACCCTCCTTCAGCCCCAGCAGCAGGTAAGCATGGCTACCACAAACTCAGAACTAGTATGGTCAGAACTGAAAAAGCTGCTATTTACAAGTTTAATTATTAAAGGAAGCAAGCAGGAAATGATTTGCACATTCAAAACGTAATGAGATGGAGAGATTAGCCATTCCTTTATCTACAAGTAAAACTGTGATGACTTGATGACTACAGGCATTCATGACCTCATTTTTAAGTCACGGTTATCTATTATTGGATGATGATTTGGGGCTGTTAAGACAATGCTAGGATATTACTCAGCAAGAGACATGCTCTGAACTGGATCATTAAAACCAAGCCCTGCAGCTTCTTGATCTTCAGGTCTTCCCACCTAAGTAATAACACAAGCAGTTTTGTGCAAGGCTATCTGGCAGGTACGCACATTAAACACAAAGGTATATGCATAACAGGATGTCAAGTCATACATTTTGGTATAAGAGGTGCAAATGCATATTAGAAAGCGAGAACTTCTGTTCTTAGATGCAACATTTACCAACTAGTCAACAGTAACAAAGAAAGAGGTGCCACTTGAAAATCCACCATCTAAAATTACTAAAAAAACCTATTGCTATTCTAGATGATATTTTGTGCTGGAAGAAATGTTTTCTGAAACGCCATTGGACTTCCAAATCATGTTTTGGTATCTCTTGCAGTGTGCAAAAGAAAACAGGCTCTGTAACCCAGCAGAAAATCATCCCTCACAGAACTGATGAGTGTTTATGCGAAAAGCATACGAATGAACTTGGGGGAAGGCGGGGGGAGAGGGCAGGCACGTTAGGAAGGAGAACTAGTAGTAGCCAACTGGGAGAGAACACAGGCAAGACAGAAGTAACACTGGCAAGTCTAGCCTTGAATGAAAGGAATTAAATTTGTAAATGCAAACAAGGGAAAGAGTCACTGCGATACCACAGTTACTACAAACTAAGTTTAGCAAAACATGAAGTTTCTTTCTCCGCAAAATGCAGGTTGAACAACAGAGATGCTTAATAATCTGGTATGTCCTGATACCCCAAAGTGCCTACATCATATACATTTCAGAAAAGTTACATCTGTCTAAAAGCTTCTTTGAAAGTATTTGCATGGACAATGCTAATTAGATAAAGAAATATTCGCACAGTTAAATCCAAATTAGATCAGCAATTTTTGTGCTAACCATAGCATAAGAAGCATAGTACAGACGCAGCAGAAGAGAAGACAGTACCCTGCATCCCACACTGCTGCACTGCCTGTTCAGAAAGACTGTCATATATAGTGTTCTTGCTTTTTTATCCTATTCCCACAGACACCCTTCATTAAGTGAGAGGAACAAACAAATATATAATTATTTTCACATCCTACACTTTACACAACTCGTCTCACACCCACCTATGAAAATACTAGCTACGTATTTTGAAACATAAATGCCCAAAGCAACATATCTCAAGACTGCTCATTACTGGGTATGGTATGAGCAATACCACAGGCAGGTATATAACCAAAGGGCATGGCACTAAGGGTAATAGCTTTAACCTTAGAAAAAAACAAAACCCAACCAAGCAAAAACCGAAATCAAGCAAAAAAGGATAACCCTTGGTAAAAGTGTGATGACTGTTTCATCTTCCATCTTGTCATAGGAGAGAAGGAGGAGGATTGAATGCTTACTACCCCCATCAAAACTACAGAAAGTAAAGTCACTCTCTTTATTGACCTGTTGCATTAATGCCCACAACACCTCATAGCTGAAAAGGAACTCCTAGGAAGTACAAACCACCTAAAAGCTGCTAAAACTTCCACAGCATAAGACACATGGCATACAGATATTAAATAATAAACATTGATCATTGTTTCAAAGGTGGCAGCAGTTAACAAGAATTTTAAGTTAAGCTTGCAGCTGGCTGGGACAGTTGTATGAGGGAAGCTTAGACAGCAATGAACGCAGAGTCATATCCACAGGGATAGCTGGAGACAGCCCAGAAAAAGGCCATCAGAATGGCCAGGGCTTAGAGTACATGATGCACAAGAAGCAGTTGAAGGAGGTGGGTTTATTCCATCTGTAAAATGGAAGGCTAAAGGCAAGGAGGGGGAATTCACACGCTACCTTCACAGTCAGATGTTTCTTGGAGGCTCACAGCAGAAGGATGAGAGGCAGCAGTCATGCTGCAACAAGGGAAATTCTTATCAGATCAAGAAATTAAAAATCTTCACAGTGAAAGTGATCAGGCACTAGAGCCCATAAGCAATCAGACCTTTTAAATTTTGACATGGTTTAAGCAGGGAGTTTATTAGAGGACCTTCTGAGGTCCCTTCCAACCTAAAGTAATCTACAATTTTAAGTACAGTCTATGGAAAGAGAATGAGAAAATGGAGACAGGCAAAAACAAACAAGTGACTTACGAAGTAAAGTTAAAGTCCAAAAGAATAGTCCAACAGGAGTATAATTGTGAAGATTTCAAAACCTTAGACGTATTTAAGTGATTGATAAGACTTTTGTTTTGACAATCTCCATTTACCTACCTACACTAAAATCATACACCAAATTTCAGCAGGGATGTCAAAACTAGACTTTCCTAAAAACCAGTACTAGTTTGTTTTTAAATAGGGTTTAGTTTCTTCTACTTTTGTTATAACAGTTTAAATTTTTACCACTAAATGACTTTCACATAACCCAGTTCTGTTTGAGTTTATGGCATTTTTCCAACAAAGCAAAGATTTTGCAAACAAAGGTCTGGGCTACAGACGTTTCAGTAACATTGAAGATTTGCAACTGCACCTCTACAAAAGCAACTGTATTGCCTAACCCTGTTGAAGTTCACTAGTACAAAACATGCAATAAAATACTGCATGATACTCTGGGTAAGAAAAAGAATGTTACTTGCACTCCCAACGAAGATAACTACAATCTTTACAACTGTTCAGCCTTCATTACAGGAAAGAATCAAACAATTCATTGCTTTACACACTTGATAGTTACAGGTAGAGAGAATTACAAAGGCAGAAAGAACAGTAAAAGTACAGCAAGACTGAAGATTCATATCCAAGAAATGAGCAGCGATCATCTACACAAAGCAGCTACTACAAGGCTATGATGTTCATTTGAAGTACAGCATCTAATCCACACTAGGCATGTAGATGTGGATTAGCCAACCCATGGTAAGTGATTATATGATTCTTAACCCAGAGCAAACATGAGGCAGTCAGGCTAGATGGCAATACATCAAAGGCATCTGCCACAAATTATCCTGGAGAACACGTGTGCTTTCAACATGTGCCTGTGACCCGACTCCTCGTGCAGAAGAACCTCATTCTACACTAAGCAGCCTCCTAAGACAAAGCTATGAAAAACTAGTTTATTTCCCCACAAAAAGATCCATCAGGCAAGATGAACATGTTTTTATGAATTTCTTTCCAGAATCTTACCCATATTAATTCGCAGTAAGACTATAAAAGTTTGGTGTGAAAATAGGCTTCACTAACTCAGACTGTATCATTTGCAGTAACCTGAATGTAAGCCAGAATTATGTACTTCGTGTACTGATTATTTCCAATGGTTTAGCTATACCTCTCATTTTGAACGACGTTTCTATCTGTAAGTATCAACCTAAAAACATTTACAAGAACCAGATCTTGCAGGCCAGAAAGCGTGCCCAAACCTCTAGTTACTCCAAAATAAGTCAAACAACTGTGACAGATTCCCATCTTGCTAACGATTGCTTTTTCATCTATTATACCAAAGATGCTATCTAGAGCGAGCACATAAGAGGTTATATTTTCCAACATGCTGACAGTTGTTTCTTTTTATAATGCGAGAGACAGTATCCATCCAGTAAGCAGACAATTGAAATATTGATCATTCAACATTAGTAGGCACATACAGTGCCAAGAGTTAAATACATTACGTTCTTCAGTAAACCAAAAAACCAACAACAACAAAACCAAAACCATAAAGGGAGAGTAAGGTAAATTACATCCTAGTTAGTTAATTCTTTACTTACACATTCTGTCAGATACAGATGAAATTCAAATGAAATCAACCCCTCATACAATAAGGTTTGGCCAAACACCAAAAAGCCTGAAAATGCTGAACTGCTTTGCCCAGTAAGTCACCCACCCATTCTCTACATCTCATTGAATCTGAATTCATGTTTGATAAAACGACTAAAAAGGTAAGACAATTCTGGTGCAAGATTAGGCAGTTGAGCTTGCCCGGGACAAACTGCTGCAAAATAAGGTTTTTTAAACACTTATGTGGAAATTACTTGGGAATAGAAATTATTCTAGATTACATACTGCCTTCGTAAATTGGGAAGCTACAGCAGAATGAGTGATCCATGGAACAGCATCTCCAAGTAACAGTTGCAATGAAGGAGCTCATTACCCCAGTGCAGATGAAAAAAATTAATGAAAATACGGCAATATATGTTGCTTCCAGATTGGCTAAATTTAGTCTAAAACAGGACCAAAAAAATTTTCAGAATAAGAGCACTTTGCTCTTGATTCACACGTTTGTGCATATTGCAGTTTTATGAAGTTGACTGGAAAACGATTAGGAAACAAGTACCGCAATCCTGGGAAACAGCTCATATACAATTTTTAGACTAACTACAACTAGAAAATAAAATAAGTCACAGGCCCTGCCAGAAACTCAAGAAGTTTGCTTTGTAAGAATTAGCCCAATTTATTTATTTTTAAAAAGATATTAAAAAACAGAGCTCAAAAAGAAGAGCTCCACAAGACAAGCAGACCACTTTACGACCACTCCTGTTTAAACTTTCCAGTTTTCACACTGAAGCTATCTACTATGTGAGTGGCTTTGCTCGGATGGCATGTTTTCTTTTGATCCCTGCTAAAGGTACTACTGTAACAAAAACTTAGTGTCCCCCAAAACAGCTTCTTATAGGAATCAGGCCTGTGTTTGACATTCACCCCACGGTCACAGAAATTAGTGTCACAAACGCAGGACTGCACCTTAGTGCAAGATTCAATATGGAAATGGCCATCTGAACAACAGAAGTGGCAAAATTTTCCTTAATGTTTATTTTAACTTCAGAGACTAACGAACACTAGAAGTACAAGGCATGATTAAAGACAGGCATGTATACCTTTACCACATTAAACAAATGTATGATTTCTCCCAAGCCAACATAAAATCAACATAAAAAAGACACTACGGATGATTAATCAAGTAAACCATATGTTAACAGCCTGAGCTTACCTATTCAGAATATGCACATGCTTAGCCAGGTTCAACAGGAGTCTCCAATTTATTCTGTGATCTTCCACAAACACACATTTACACAGCTATGCCTAATAACAAGTCCTATATATGAATAGTTCTTTGATCTATTTTTTTTAAGATTATTAAAATACCACCCTATTAAATTAAGCAAACAGCTGATTTCTTTGTATCATTACCTTTGGGCAGATCTGCATGTTACATATCTCTGCCCTACCACAAGGTATTGTCAAAGCTTAAAGGTCATTCTGAATAGACTACATGCTTTTCAGATAGCATATACGGCTTTATTTCAGATAAACTCAATGCCCAGACAAGGAAAAATACTATGATAAAAGGGATGCATATTTAATCACACACAAATTAAAATTTGAAACAGGAAAAATTCTTAATACCCTACTCTTCCAGAATAATCATAATCTAAATACTCTAAAATACAAACTACCAGAAGTTCAGCATGCCAGGAGCATAAGTGAAGTTACCCAACAAACTCCATGAAGCTGTCAGAAAGCTCTCATTTGCTTTAACATTTCATCTTTTCTTAACAGGATTAAAGCCAAAAATCATTATTAGAATTTAAATACATATTGATGGATCCAAAGTGTAAACCAAATATGCATCAGATCAAGTTTACCTAATTGGTAAATTTATAACCGAAGCCAAAACACATTGCAAAGCCATTTCTTTCTTAAATATAAAAGGAAACATAGAACATTTATTCAATGAGTTGAGTAATTATTCTTATGAAATTATGTCCACACAGAGGAGTTCAATGGAACACAATCCATTTAGCACATGGATTAGCTTTCAAACTGAGGAGATAACATGCTAGTGGCTGACATTCTACGTGCATGAGAGAACACTTGTTGCTAATCATTAATGGTGGAATATGGGACACTTTCTACACTTAAAATAATTCTACTGAAGAGTGTGCATTTGCTTACAAACAATCTTTTCCCCTTTCACCTATGGCCATACATGGCCATAGTACATAGATTTTAATGCAGTGCTTGAGATTCTAAAAGCTATTGATACAGGATCATTTTTTCCTCTAGAGGAGCAGTTTCTCCAAAAGACAGAACATTCAAAGCTGAAACACTTTCATTTCATTACACTTTTGAAAATCACATACAGTGGTGAAAATTCCGGTGTCTCCACTTAACCCAACAGCTGAAGCAAAAAAACCCACCACACCATATAGCTGTCTGCTCTGCCAAGGCTCAAGTTCAGTTCCCTTCTCTAGCTGTACAGATTTCAATTCATACCTTACAACACCCAAGTTACACCACTTTCCACTATGTTAGGCTCATTTTCTTATGTTAATACTTCTCACTCTAGAGAAATATTTGATCACTGGAACAGAGCAACAAACGTGAGGTGTTCCCTCATTTGGTAAGCAATCTTAACGGAAACAGAAATGCTGACTATAAACATCTGTTGCACAGTTCCACAGGTGAGGCATTACCAAGGGGTGGATGAGAATGTCAGCAGGGACAGGACCGTTTCCCACATGATGACACAGTGTAGCAGCACCTAACACTGTCAACTGTCTTTAGGAATTAGGTGAAAAATTTCAAAGATCAGAAGTCAGCAAATCTGCACCAAATTGGTTAACGATCTGAAGTAATCATGATTATGCCGATAAGAAGTTTGCCACTAGACAAAAAATTCCCTCCTTTGGTTTTGTGTTAGGAATACATTTACAGCAAGCACTAGTGGAGGTGTAAAGTTTAATTTACTATATCTAAAGAAATTTTACGGGTTTGGGATTACTTCCCCCCACCCCCCAAAACAGCTAACAAGATCTATGAACCCATGTTGACTTTAAATAGACCCGTCACAGGTTCTGGCAAGGCACACATGCCTGCCACATCTTCCCTTTCCAGGAGGACATGGAAAAGCATTACGCAATAGGGAAAATAGGTGTTATTGAGGAAAAAAACAAACAAACAAACAGACATTCCGGTTAAGTTAATGGAACATTTGACAGCAAATCTCGAACGCAGCAGAAACTGAATTGCAGCTGCAAGTTTTCCATGGTCAGTTTTTACTCTGTCATTTGCTGAACTAAGAATTTCTTTTTAGCCTGGCTGGTTTGTGTGAAGTTTAACATTAAAGATTAGAATTACCTAATCTCTCTATATTAGATCTTTTTCTGGTTGCATTATTTTCTTCAAATTTCCACAACAGATCATCTTCCTACCTTGAATAGGAGGCAAGTCAAGATAGTCCCTTGTTTTCAAACATCCAACATAAAGTATCAAGGAGAAGAGTTTTTCAACTGGCTGCTGATGACAAGTATTTTGGATTATGGGAGTTATTTTTTCCACTCACCTTGACAAGTTGATTATGAAGGTAACAAGCACTTATGACATTTCTTATTCTAATTTTATCCAGTTTCAAAAAAAACCCCAAAACTTGAAATTACTTCACAAATACTTACCAGTTTTATTTGAAAAGTTTATGAACTCTAGCAAAACCTCTTGAAAACACCTACATTTAAACACTAGAGAATTTAGCTGTGCCATGCATGAAAGCATCTTGGACACTTATAAAAAACACAAGAAATCAGAAATACTAAAATAAGAACAAAACACAGAAATTGGCTGTAAAATCAAGTATTAAAATCTACTTCTACAGATTAACAGTTCTCATGACAGTGAACCCTAACACATTCAAATCTGATTCATTCCACATTCCAATTGACTTTTTAAACCAAAATAACTTAATGTATGCATATGGTAAATTTCTAAATATTTTCCCACCTCTTCCATAGGTGATGACCTTATTCAAACATAGAAAATAGGATTAGAAAGCCCCTGGATGTAAATAAGTAATTTTAACTAAAGAACCAAACAATCTGTCTAAAAACTATAATCAAAGTAGTTTTGAACATGAATTCAAACATGCAAAATTGTCAATTTTTAAAAATTTATTTCTTCCTCAGATATGTTTGGTAACCGCAAATGAAGCCTGTGCCAAAACAAAGAAACCCCAAATGGCATACTTAAGTGATTAAGCTAGAAAAAGTGAATGATGTTAAATTTCAGTTTGAGGCAGTAAATATCATTTAATCTGATGGAAGAATATTATGTAACCAGCATGTATTTGAAAACTGAGTGATACTTAAATGTTTTCACAATTACCAGAAAATACCTACATTTGCAGTTTAAAACAAAACATGCCATAAACAGTATTTGTTCTAAATTTAGTTTTGTTTCTCTTCTGAATAAACCCACTTGTACCAAACTGCTTTACTAGAAGGAGTTTTCTACAGCAAAATTCCCAGTGGCTTCACCCAAGTTGCCTTGAGTGGAGGACAAGGAAATCTGGACCACACATTTGTTATAATTAACAATAAAAATTCCAGCTGAAAATTCTTCCTCTGTATATAACGTTATTCTAAGAGCTAGATACATTTACTCAGGAAATAATTTATGGAAGAGTTAAAGAAATCTGAGAAGACCCACTCTGTTCAGAGCTTTCCATGTTTAAAAAGGAATGTGATTTAATCTTATTTATATTAGATAAGCAGGATAAAAAAGGCAGAAAGCAGGTTTAATATAATGTAGAATAACTTGTTCTACAGCCAACAGTTTATATTTTCATTTCATCAAGTTGCATCATGTCTTTTCTTCGAATTCAAATAAGACTATCATGTTCTCTTTCCTACCTAAAACTGCAATTTCTAATTGCAATTCTTAGAAACTACTTTAAATCTCCAACAGTAACCCTGTGAACTCAGCAGTATTGCCTCAGGTACCTCTAACTGTCTAGATTTACTCTTACAGCAACTCTTTGACTAACCTTTACTTCTTACGTTTGAGAACTGTAAAAAATTATTACAATACTTTCAGTGAAAAATACAGGTAAAAATGGGTTCAGCTGGGCAACCGCTTCAACGAAAACTTCTCTGAGTAACTATCAAAACTGATCAGCAAACAGAGCATCAATAAATGAAACAGTAAAAGAAGTTAAAAATAAGGGAAGCATAACTCAAACTGATAGGTAGTCACATTGACAAACAACTTGGTTTGGTTTTTTTGTTGTTTGTTTGGGTTTTTTTTTTAATTTTTCATCTTAATTCCCACATAAAGGTAGGTGCCAAATTACCATTTTGAGTCATGATTCATAATGATTATTCAAAGTCTTCCCTAGTTACAAATACTGCAGAAATGACAAGTCTGGCTAAGCTACCTTTACAATATCAATTTCTCAAGACATAGCAGAACATTGCTTTCCAAATAATTTCTTAAACTTGCCGAGTACCCCCATCATGCTTTAAAGTCTAACATTAAAATACCGCTTAATTTTGTCTCAACAGCTCCAGCCACATACTGTAAATACAATACTCTAACTTCAACTACATTTGTCTCATTAATCCAGAAACAGTTACAGGCACAATTACACAAGTGTTAACTGTACAATGATGGCACATAAAGAAGTTAGAGCAGTTTAGAAACTGAATATACCAACACCACAATCCTTCCTCTTATCTGCTCATCTAATCAGATACATTTCTCCTTGGAAAAAAATGACAATTTTAAGCTGTTCCGTTCACCCTGCAAGCATCACCATGTTACGCTTCCAGCCAAGAGAAGTTGCTGGTATTCTGTTAAGCTCAATTTAAGAAAATAACCTGAATTACCAGATCATCATAGCAGAATGAATAAAATAAGTTATACATACTTAGGATCACTGAGTTATAGAATAATTCTGCATAAAAGCCATTAACACAATGTAAAAACACTGTTGTCTGTAATCTACTTCCTTAATGATATATTTTTCTTTCGATGTTTCCTAACTTTCCAGTCATCTTAATTCAGCTGATTTCCTCTGGATTCTCTACAGTTTCACTAATATTTTTTGGGGTTCTGTTTGTTTGGGTTTTTTTAAATATAGTGCCCCAAGCTGGATACTGAAGCTCCTCCGCACCAAATATAATGGAAACAACTTTGTCCCATAATACAATCTTCTATAGACATATGGAAGGACGCCCATCTTTCCTGCAGCCTCACATTGGTGGTTTATAATGAAAATGAAATGAGCCAAAGCCTCTTGTAGTGCTGCCACACTTCCAGATAATTCTTTTATATACTCAACTTTGACACCTTCCTTACCCATTTAGAACTTTGCACTTAAAAGCATTCATGGAGTACTACTCCAATTTATCAGCGTAACTTTGTCTTCTAATCTTGGTCTGAAGAGCAGCTGCAAACTTTCCCAGCACAATGCTATTCTCTGTTAACACATGGTATATTCCAGCATAACGGTTATTAATAAAAAAGCATCATTAGAACCAGATATGGACACATTCTCCGCTTTAAGTATCCTCCAATTTGATGGCAAAGTGATGCAAGCAGCCTATATTGAAGCAGTTCTCCCATGCACTAGTTAGTTTGAGAGTCATGCAGAAAAAACACACCAAAAAAACATGTTTGTTACCTGCACCCATCAAGATCAGTTGTTGTAATGGGAGAGAACTATCTTTGTTAAAATCTTAAAATATTAATCGATACAAAGCATCTAAAAGACGTTATCTTTCTAAAGACTAATTTTCCAGGTCCTCTCTCTCCCTACAATTCCTTTTTGTCTGCTGTTCTTCAGTATTCACATTTTCTTAGAGACAGACGCCAAAAATTTAAGTAATTATTTAAGCTAGAATCAGAAATTTCATTTCAGAAGATCTTTACCAGGTCCTGCCAATTTGTATTCAACTAACAAAAGTAAATATTCCTTAGCATAGTTTTCTGGAGGAAAGAAAAAAAAAAAAAGCATTCCTTTCCTCTAGTAAAGAGTAACTGTACTAAATACCTGGTCACAATTATCTCTTGCGAAGCTTAAAGAAAAAAGGCCTGTTGATGTTTGAGCCATCTCAGTATCATTTTCTCTCCTGTTAGACAGGCATGTTTTTAAGTTAATTATTATGATAGTAAAGGTTATGGATCTCTGGAGTGGACACAGCATACTGGCAAAAAAATTCTTTAGATGAATGACCATCAGTGATTCCAAATCTTTCTGCAAAAGAAGTGTTTTGACACAGTGAACTACGTCTCCACTAGGGATTTTTGCTGGTATTGTTGTTTTTTTTTCATCACAGCTTTCTTAGTATGTTATTTTAAAGAATGAGTTATAAGCTCTTTTCAGTACAAAAATAGACATTTTTATTACGAATCCACCACACAGAGACAGTTTTTTAAGCACACGTACATAGTGATGTTGTTTATATATGGCAAAGTCATGCGCAATGAATACAAGCTAAAATGTCCAAAGAAAAGGAGTCACAGCCTATATTGGGCACAAAATGTGAACAGCCATTCCCAACTAATGCTCATACTAGCGGAGGTTTCTGTTAGCACAGCCTACACCAAATAATCCATGGCTTATTAGAACTGTTTTGGCTGAGGATGTGAAAGCCTGACTTCAAATCTTTTCATACTTCGAAGCGATAACATTGCTCTCCTTCTACGTACCATGGAAGCAGTTTGAAAGACCTCTCAAAAATTATAATCTCCCACATGTATTGAAACATGTATGCCAAGTTTAACAAGTTTAAACTAGGGGGAGATCTACCAGCATGAATGATCCAGGTCACAAAGATAAAAAAATTTTCTGCCAAACACCGCTGTCAAACTTTTTTCCCTGCACACCATGTATGCATACATTGTTTGTAAATTTCAAAAAGTTTGTGAACTTCTAATTGCCTGTATTTCATATAAAAAAGAGATGTATGTATAAGATTACTTGTAAGATTTTTTTCCCGCTCAAATTTAAATAAGACTTCTTATGACAGGTTTTCAGATATTCAAGTATTTTTTTTCTGATAAAGCATTATCCTTGCAGAGTTCCAAATTTTATCAATATTGCATTACTCTTAAGAAAAGACTTAAAGTTCTTCCTCTAAACAAGATGACAAATCAACTACTGCTTCAGCACCCTAAGGCTGAGAAATACGCAAGACATGCTAAAACTACTGAATGCTTTTGCTCTACTTTCAATTCCTACAACTACCTTTTAAAAGCATTTTATCACAAAATCTAGTCCAAAATAAGTATTAGCTCCCACATATAAACTAGCACATTATTCCCACTGAAAAGTATCTGTAAACTTAGAATCTTGATCCTATCTTTACAAACATGCTTAATAATGAGCCTATGAATCATATTCTAAAAGTGATTCTTGATTACAAGATGAAAAATGCCTGTATCGGCCAACTAACATGACAATTCTTGCATAAGCAGTACATTCAATCTGAGTATTTAACTCATTGGCCTATTTAAACCAGGGAGAAACAAATATTCTTTTTCACTGATCATGTGCTAGCTTCAATGCATTCATGAATAAAGTTATGAATAGTTATTTGTTCAACATTAAGTCAGTATTTTCAGAGTGCATAACTGCAAACACTTGAGGATGCATCCACTTTTTTAGGTTCTGACGAGGCAGAAAGCAGGTACATACCTTAAGGGTTCTGTATAAGCAGCGCTGTTAGAGAATACATTAGGACAGGTGGCTGGGCAGGCTTTGATTTTGAATGACAGCCATCTGATTCAATATTGAAATAAATATTTAAGTTTAATATAGTAGAGTATAATATTAATTACTATATTAAATATTATAATAAATATTTAAGTATCCAATATAATATTTATAGTGTGGACAGTCATACACGTGGATGGATGGAAGCACAACGAACTGCATCAGCTGGAACATTTCTATTTTGATGAAGACTAATTACTTTGAAAATTGTATAGCTTTAACACTACTTTTATCTCCTACTACAAACATGAAGCCATTTTATACAAACAGTCTGCATACATGCAAGTTTATCCTTTGATTTTACCTTAAGGCGCATAGAGAAGGCTCCTAACATGGTTTATAGGTACCTGAGAGAGATCAGTATGTGATGCCAAAGGTATTAAACCTCAGGTTGCCTCACCACCACGTACACATTGAATATGTTAGCATGCTGTTCTCTATCTTTCTCTCCGACATGAATAGTGCCCAAGCCATCTGCCTTTGCATACTGTAAATTGTTGGTTATAGCACGCACTTACAGCCCTTTCCTTCTGCTCCAAAGGAACTTAGTCTGCAAATACTCCGTAGCTATTATACCTCCATACAATAAAAAGAAGTTGTGCTAATAGACATGTGTTGAAAACAAGATTTGTGAAACACGTGTAAAGGCTGCTGTTGCATTGCCAACAGCATGCAACCAATCCTTGCAGATTGCTCTGGAATACCTCCTAGACTCATGCAAAGTACTAACGTAAATGCCCTTACCTAGCAGCTTGCACATTATTGTCGCCCAGCCTACTGGAACAGAGAAGCCATTTTGTCAACAGCAGACACTGCAGAACAAAAAATCCTCAATGAGCACAACTCTACAGTTGTTTTGCAGCAAGATGACTTTTATTTTTTCAAAAAGGTTGGCCTTTAACATAACTATGGTTCACTTCAGTATCTAACCCTCCTCAATTCTGCAAAGAACTCCTGATCTCAATTTGTGGGATTAAGTCACACAGTCGTCGATGCCACCATTTGTAATATAGCTAAATGGCCTGTCTTCAAAGCTTCCAGTCCCAGAGCTCACCTGGTCCATATGGGATTCAGATCAAACCTGTTAAAAAGTATACCCAAAGGCAGCCAAAGTATCTATGCCGCCTTCCACCATATGTGACTTCCTTAATCCTGCATTACAGAAAAACAGAGACAACACACCTGACATCATGAACAGCACATTTTGTCAGTAAACACTTCTAGCACATTTTCTAAATATATGTATCTTCTGAATATACAAAGTATTCACACAAGTGTAATTTAGGCGTTTCTTAGATGTTTGCAGCAAATGTGTGCCATCACTCTATAGCATAGTGAAACCACCATCAAGCGTTAGCACAAGCCTGACCTCCTGCCACCACATCTCACTAAACAGATTTTCAAACCAAAAAGTTCTCCTGCTCTTTGTTATTTTAGAACTAATCGCACACATGTAATTGACATTTTTTCCCTTTGAACAGCACCATTTGGTGCATCTTTTAGAATAAAGTGATGTGGAAGACTGTGTGAACATGTCACCAGAAGAGTCAGGAGGTAACCTATTTGTGAAGAGGTTATTCTCTCCCATTTTGAAAGAAGACTTGGGAAATTAGATTTCCTTCTAAACAGAATCTAATTCAGAGTGAGAACAGCACATTTTTCCTGAATCTGTTTGGGAGCTGTCAGGAAACATGTATTTGATTTAAAGGAGTTATGCCTCTGTATTTGCCTACCTCCATCAGTGCTGAAACTGCAGATGAAGATGTGTATATCCACCTCCATACAGCAAAGCTTTCTGGTCAGACTATGACCTTCTTGACATCGCAGGTTTTCCAGTTTCTAGAAGGCACTCATGCCAAAACACATCTTCTACTATGCAGCCTCCCAGACTGTGTAATGCCTGCAGCACACTAAGTGTACTGGTGTCCTCAGCAAACCAGAAATTATATAGGACAATAAATTCAATGTAATTGTAAAAATATTTAAATGCGTCGTAGGATATATTCCTTGGCAGATACCATCCTCTACAGCTTCACCTACAGTAAAGGGCTGCCCAGTTAATTACTGGGGGGGGGGGGATAAAATATTACAGACACATAGTTTTATGGAAATAATGCCTTCTTTTGTCACAGCTTCATGCTAGTTTGTTGTATAAAATAAGCTGTACTGTCAAGAGATTCTAGCATTTATTAGATTCAAGGGATGAATAAACTTTACACACATCACGCTATAATCCAGCTATGCCATATTTCCTATTTTGTGTGGAAAATCTGCATATCTTACTTTTTTGTTGATCTCTCAGGAAGTAACTACAGCAGTGCCCTGTCAGATCATTGCTTACTGTTTTAGCTGACTAAACAGAGCTTAACAGGTCTTAACGAAAATTGTAGTTCTGATTTAAGAGCTTATAAACCATGACATAAGTAGTAGTCCAACAAAAGTGGAAAAAGGGGAAAAGTGGGGAAAATAAGGCAAAAATTAAGAAAGTCACACTGCTAGTAAGCAACAAAACAAAATACAGATTTCCTGAGGGAGTTTTGCTGAGGAATACTTTTTTTTTCCTGCAGTTTCTATAAAAGAAGCTGGTCAACCCCAAAATAATAACCCTCAAGATTTTACCATAAGAATTCTTTCTCCACTGACAATGCAGGGGCAACAAAAACACTTGCCCAAAGCTTCCTGCAAAACTTTCCTTACTAAATCTCGGTTAACAGAGCAAGGAGGAAAGCAATTTAAATTATTTGCCTATTAAATCATACAGTGCATTTTCTTAAAGAGAAAAAAAATTCTTGACAAATTATCTGAATGTGCAAAGCAGCTAATCCTCAAACTTCAAATATTTATCATTCAATGAAAATCAAACACCGACCTTCTACAAAGTGACTGGCAGAAAAATCACACAGCACAGGTTTACACAGTTGGGTACTTGGGCTAGTATCTCAGAGATCAAACAGGCTAAGTTTTGTACTCCCTGATGTTATACAAAACAGTTTGAATACACAGTTTTGCAGAATGTGTCTGAGATTTATCTTTCTCTATGCTGAAAAACTGAAAGAAAAATAGTCGGCTTTGTAACAAAGCATGGGGACTGAGATGATAGCATAAAGTCTGAAATTAATTCTAGACATAAAATTGTGAAATTGTGTTGCTTTCTTTCCATTGCTCTTTCCCCTAAATCACACAAGTGACTTCTTTATGTGAAAGGCAATCTACATATAAGCCATCTCTATATGGCTTCTGTCTACTCCTAAGTGGGACTAATCTTCATTTTTCCCAGCAGGAACAGGAGAAAGAAGCATAGCAAGAAAACATGAAGCTGCTCCTTCCATGCTTCTTCCACCAAAAATATATTTGGTGACATGCAAAATTCTAGTAATTTTGGTTAAGTGTCACTACTTTCTAAATTAACACTTTTTTTTTTTAAGCAACTAAAATTCAAGATACCTGGATCAAGAATACTTCTTGCAGCCATTTTAATGCAAGCTCCATCAATTCCATACCACCTATTTCACATTTTGCACTTTCAAAGTAGGTGAACTCATTAAAGGAGATTTATCACTGACAGCCACTTTCACACCTTTTCTTTTGGCCAATACAGGATCAGATTTTGACGTAAACTGAATAAAACAGAGCACCTGTGCTCAAAGAAAAAAAAAATTCACCTGTCCCCCATCAACACTAAGGTATCATCACAAAACTGTTTCAACTGACACTCATGTACTGTAAGTGTGCAGCTCTCCCATGAAGGAAGGCAGTCAAGGAAAGGAACAGCTAAAATCCTCCATGCTATTAATAGAAATGTTGGAAATGCCTGCCTAATTTAGCTTTTACTTCCTTCTTCAATTCAGAATAACATCTCCCATGAGATATTTGGAGCTCCCTGAGCAAACAAAACTCATCCTGGCTCACCCCAAGTACAGCTTCAACACACATTTGAATAGCACCCTTTTACAGGGGCACAATAGCTAAAGGTTCAAAACCATCCTTTACAGTCCATGTTAAAGCTGCTCAGACTCAAAGTTTTAAAATATACTGCGAGACAGGTTAGGGTGAAGCAGGAATGGTCTTCACTGAGCATGAAGAGGGAGAACAAAGTTTTATTTTCCAGCACCATATAATAAGCTTTACTGATTTTCAGTAGATAAAGCAAAGGACCTTACAAAGGGGAACCCACCTGCTTGCAACAATGCTGTTATGTCTGAGTTCCATAAATCCAGATCAGCTCCTCCCCTCATCCCCCAGTTTTAGACATCATTCATGAGCACTTTATTAGTGACCATGTGGTTATCAAGTTTCACAAAGTTTTAGAGCAAACCCTTAAGTTTGAAACTGGACTGGTAAGGGAAATTGTACACAGAAAGAACTCCATATCCCACAGCTTTCAGACAGGAATTTCTGTATTTACCATGCACAAAGAAATGTCCCTATCACAAACAGCCTCTAAGATAAACTAAAGCCAAGAACAGAAGTAAATAACATCTGCCTTTTGGTCCTCAGTAAAAGGAAAGATTACTTCAACCAGATTCTATCTTTAAAATAAAATTGTTTCATGAAGAAAAGCTCTAACAATGCAAAATATAGTTATTCCATTTGCTTCCAAGTAAGATTTGTTCACTGGTTAAAACCTCAGAGAGCTAAAAAGAATATGGAGCTATAGCAAAACTAGGTGTTATAACATCCTGTGTCAGCCCTACTACATACCAAGAGGCTGACCACATTCCTGTCTGCGGAGGCTCCTCATTAACAGTTTAAAATAAGGACAAAAGTATCTCCTCTAATGCACTGTATTTTACTTACAGATAATTAAATCTGAAGAAAGTCTCCTCACAAAATAACTGTGTGTAAACAAAAAGCAAAAACCAACAAAACAGAACAGAAAATCAGTCCCTGGAAATGTAAGAGCTTCAAATTCGTAACAATGCAATTCCAAACATCAGAGGTTGAACCTAACTGTGCTGTTCCCCAGTATTTGAGAACTAACACAAAAGCTTCTCTAGATTTCTATCCACTCACATGCCAAATTCAGCACTGAAACAAACTTCAGATATTCCGTATTTTTAATGGAAAGTAATTTGCTAGGAAATTTACTTAGTTTATTTTTTAGCTTTAATTACATTTGATAGGTTTAATAGTGCTACTGTCGTGGCAATGTATTCCAACAGAACAGATCTGGAAGAAAGTTTGAGATGGCTCTCTATTAACTATCAAGAACTTAAAAATAAAAGTCTGTATCCAGACCATCATTTCCCACAGAGTAGTGTACTAGTCCCTGTGTTTCTAACTGTTTATAGCCAGGAGTTGTGCATCTTGAGCTTCTCCATCAGACAGCTAATCAAATGCAGCAACTTACTATGCATTTCATATCCTTGTTGTAAATAAGTACAGCCCAGGACTGCAAAAGTGTTCATATTTGGTTTCCATTAACTTTTCTTTCATTCCTATGATTAAAATCCACTTCACATTTAATTTTCATACTCTAAATTTTATTCTGCAATGCTGTACTGTGACATTCGTGACTGAAATGCAAGCACTCCAGGGAGAAATAGCTCTTATTGAATTTAACACAGGTTATTAATATATTACAGAAATTTTTATTAAAAGGGTAATAAATTCAAATTCAGTAATTTGAATAAAACCCAGCTAATTAGAGCATGTCTATATCAATGAAAGCAGTGATATGGACTGTCACCCTGAGAATTAATTCTGAATTAAAATCTACCTAAGGATTACAGTGTATTTCTAAATAATAAACAAACTTGGTTGTCAAGAGGAAAAAAATGAACACAAGGACATTGTTCAGAAAGGCATTTTTTCCTGTTTATCTGTAACTGTGATTTGAACAGTACTAGCTATAGCTCATGATGAATAAGAAGTAATTTAACAGCAAGTAAAACACCTGAATTTCACCCCTAAAACTTACAAACTGACACAATCACTTATGTAAATATTAAACTTAAGTACCCCTTGTAAGACAGAAAAGGATGACGGCATTTCATGAGTAAGCTAGACTCTATGAAACTAGCTTTACAACAATACAGAAATGAAGAATTGCTTTGTGAACTACAGCTGTTAGGTAGCTGCTGTACATAATGAAGTAAATATTCCTAGCAGACTGATTTTGAAATGGAAGTTATTTTTAATCTTTTCATAACAATGTATTTGCTGAATTATGAACGCCAATGGGCTCTGGCAAACAGAAAAAGGGACAGAATTAAATCTAATCGAATTACACCACCATTCTCAGTATGGTGGTATAACCGTCACAGTAGTTTAAACAACTTTTAACATTTCACATCAAAAATGAGGTCAGGTCAAGAATACAGAGTTGTGGATCAGAAAAATTCATAAAGTTTCAAATGGGTTGCAATGATGGCTGCAACTATGATGGCAATACTGGGGACGGGGAAAGAGGAAGGGAATAAATCAAATTCAAGTGTGGCCCGATTTCCAATTAATTATCAACCTATTTGTCACCAAAACCAGAGATACCAGCCAAAAAGACCAAGTGCAACTGCAAACAAATGTAGGTAAAATGCTGATGGATTTCTGAACACATGGGGAGAAGGGGGGAAGTGGGACACAACACTACATAACAAAATCAAACCCAAAACAAAAAGCACACACCTGAAAAGCAGGAGACAGGTACAGAAACACTGCCATATCACATTACAGCTCATTATCCATCCCAGAAGAATCCAAACATTGCCAACAGCAAAGCAAGTTACAAGCAGCCCGTAAGAACACCAAAGAACATGAAGACACCTACTTCTATCTTTTGATAGCCAAGAAACCCAATCTTCTGATTTGGCAGATAAAGCAACAAATCACAGAGCTGCTCTGAATGGATTTACTGCCAGATTAAAGGCATAGAAAAAACTAAAAAAAAATAAAATCCCCAATATTTAAAACATGTTCACTTCTGTTTGTAACCTGAGTTTAGTTGAAAACTTTGTATGTTATCCATTCTGGGTCTTGAAATCCACTTTGCTATTGTAACTTTAGAAACTTATGCCACACAGCTGAATACCAGTGAGTTGGTTTTGTATGTTGGGGTTTTTTTGAACAAAACTAATTGAGGAATGATATGAATTTCATTATCAACTTATCCAACAGCATTAAAAAAAATAATATCAGCTTTTACAAGCTATTAATGTGGAAAAACTTTTTTTACACACTAAATATTTGACTAGGAAACAGCGTTATTAAGGATTCATAATGTGTGCTTTAAATTGTATTAAATTAACTATTAAAAATTGACAAAGGTTACAAACAATAGAGATACTCTTGATGTCACAGTACACAGCTGGCAACTGGATTAGCTGAGCTACATGCTACTGCAAGTACCATATTTAGAGTAAATATGCGAAATACCAGAGCAGTTTTAACCCATGCAAATTTATCACTTCCTACATAAGCAAAAGAAACACTGCTGCTAGAATGGCACTGCTGCTAGAGCATACGGATGTTGTGACTGAAGGACTGCTTGCTTGGCAGGAAGCAATAAAGAACATTAAGTGAAGATTTCAAAAGTTTCTTTTCAGGAGAAAGGGAGAAAGAAAGGGTTGATGTGGAGAGCTCTTCTTCAGTAAATTAGTGTAGGTCTGAAGGCAATTATACAGGAGAGCTCAGAATGAGTATAAAAACCACCTTTTGTATTTTTTATTTTATAGACCATGTATATGTCACAACATGAATAAAATAAAACCACAGGATTTCCCTTCATGCCAACACCATTCATTCCAGTAAATTTTCTTATGCTTCTTGCTAGGAATTGACACTCCCAAGCTAAATTTTGGTGTAGATCTTGTTATTTTACACCCTCTGTTTTGAGGTAAAACTTAGAAAAATCCTAATTGACTCATGTTTAATATTTCAAGTGATCCAGATAAGCATTACTTAAATAAAGCTCCTTTACAAAATAGCACAGGAGATGTTTAGTCACAATCGGAAAATCCAGCGTATTTGTTAAGTCTTTATGAAACGCTTAACTTCATTAAGTTATTTTCACACAGTTAAATACAGCTTAGTTCCCTAATTTCTCAAATCTCAATACCCGATTTGTCACATATTACTCATAACTTGGATTCACCATCAGTAGACTTGAGAGTACTGCAATTTTGAGGTTTAGAAACTACTGGCTAATAGATAAAGCTGTGATGTAAAACTAGGGGTGAAATACAAAGTACAACAGTGTTTCTACCTCCTTTGAGTTTAGAAGGATACATAGTTAATAAAAATTCGTATCCTGCCTGCTCACAATCACATTTCACAATGGAGAAAACTGCTAGAAGAGCAAGAAAATATCAAACCCAACAATTTTGTATCAACATCAGCTTCTTTCCTTTCCAGCTTGATTGCAGCTTTTTGGCCAGTTATTTCTTGTTTACTTCTAATCCAGTGCAGACATAATCAGTAATAAAATCTCTCTCCTACCTAAGCTTCTGCAAGATAACATTCAGCTCCAAATTACAAATACTTCTAGCATTAAGACTTCAACCAGCAGGAAATCGAAATGGTTAAACTCACATACTGATGGACAAAAAACCCAGTTGTTTGACACAAACCAAAGTTTTTATTGCTTCAGTAGAAGAGTTTGCTAAGATACCCAGAACTAAGAACACATACTCAAGATTATTGCTTTAGACTTGTGTTATGAACTATTTGGAAGTGTTTAATAATTGTCCCACTACAAGACCTCAAGATTTTATAAACAAGTCATTTACAATACTTACCTGATTTCTTCTAACATGCTTGAGGAACAGCTTCTGCACGTTTTACAGAAAATAAGAGGGTGCATACCTGACTGGTAGTAGACCAGTGGGATATTTTTAAAGTAGTAATTGATGTTTGAGAATTAATGAGTGAAAAGATTTTAAAGATACTGAGAGACTTAAATTTAAGAAGGCTGTTAAAAAAACTAAGCTTTCAAATACAAAAGGTTATCTCTGCTTCAGAAAATGTGTTGTATTTTCCAGGGAGAGCAAGATGTCCGTAACATTTTATAAGTGAACTTTCCCAGTGTTCTACCATCATCAGTAGTTCACAGATCATGGACTTTACATAAGGCAACATACACAAAGCAAAAAAGGGAAGCTTTAAATTTCATGTCGGATAAGCCACATATTTTGTACTATTATGCAAACTAGTATTACCTTGTGAGCCAGGTCACTAGGAACAGCTTAAAACTTTCACATCTACAGATCAAAAACTGATTTTAGGATTAGGAACTGAAGACTGAAATAGATCATTAGGTCACAGGCTGAACTGCAAAAGAATGCCTCTTCCAAGCATCACTTTTTAAAGATATAAGAGATGGTTGCACCATTAAAAAAAAAAAAAATAAAATTAAAAAGTCATGACTAGAGCTATAGCCCAAAGTTACATGACACCTGAATAACCACAGCTGATGGGAAACAATGGCAGTACGAAGACACACAGTAAGCTGATTGCAGGTGTCCTACAGCTTCTCCTCCTTAGTTCCTGCCTCTTACTTCATCCAAAGTAGAATACTGCTTCAGGCTAAGTAAAATAAAACAACAGCTGCAGAACTAAATGGCTATTCTTTCTGCAAATGAGCAGCTGTGGTAGAAAATTGGCCCTCTGGCAGTCCAGAGGAGTATGATAGTTCTCGTACTCTACTAAAAGGCACAAACAAATATTCCAAAGGAATTCCAGTTAAAAAGTTAGGAAAAGTTGGCTAAGGAAGAAATGATAAAGCAATTGTGGAAGAACTCGGAGAGAAAAAAGAATGCTTCAAAAGAAAGTTGTAATAATGCAATTATCTGTATTTGAACAATTACAGTTACACAGAACAGTTCTAAGCAAAAATAACAATGGATTGCCTCCAGAAATGTAAGTCAACTATAAAATGGGAAGCAAAGCCACAAGAAACTTCAGGTAATCCTGCCAAAACCAGAAAGAAAATATGAATTTGGTGAAGTCCTGCAATACCATAAAAGGAACATGAATAATCTATTTCTACTGGAGAACACAGTGGTGTCTACAGACACCAGGAGTTAACTCACCACACATCACTGAAACAACCCACTTACACTTCAGTATGTAAAGGCAAGCAAGCACTTAAAACACTTTACTACAAATCTCTTCTGAGATACAAGGAACAGCAATGATCCTTGTCCCCCAGTTCTGCAAGATACCCTCTGCAAACCGTCTCATTTGGAAATAGCTGTTCCCAGCACAGACATAAAGCAAGTCTTTGGCCGGACTTTTATTTGTACTGGTAGTAGCCTCTAGACAAAACCAAAACAACTGACACTAGGGACATGGGAAATAAGTTCCCAACAAGCTCAATTAAGTTTACTTTCACTTACATAGCTTCTCACAAACAACTACACAACACAGGGCAGGGTGCTGGTTTAGTGTCTTCCTTGAAAATACAGATTTTTCTTCACAACAAGTAGTCAAGGAAGTTACACTCTGGCATAACTATAGAGAGATTTCCTGTTAAGAATGGATAATTACAGCATTGCAACTTCCTTCCAAGCCATCCATCCACATTCTCCTTTAAAGAGCGCTACTCCATTAGCTACAAGCAGATAGGGTTACTATGCCATATTCATTCAAGAACCCAACCCTAAATGTGTTTCACATCAAAGCTGTTTTAACTACACTCCACAACATGCATATGTACACAAACTTTTTTACGCTACTGATATCACTGCTACAGCAGTTTCACTGCAGCGACCTAGTGAACTTCCTACTTGGCATTAACTATGTATCTTCTGGTTTTCCCAATATGAATTATCCACCATACACACATATGCAAGCACACACACTCCCCCCGCCCTGTGTTAGAATCATGTAAAAAAAAAAAAAAAAAAAGAGCGAAACCTGGCAACAAGTGTTCCAACACCTTTACATCCAAACAACCTAAAGTACTTGGTCTCAGCATCACTATACAGTACTGAACACAGCAACCAAAAGCTAAACACTAAAGAACAGGTTGTATAAATCTCAGCGTACAAATTAAACCCACAAACCCGTTTTGAGCTATCACTGCTCAGAGAGGTGTGAAAACTAGGACAAAGTCCTAGTGAAACTAGGTTTTCTGTAAAAGAAATTTCACGAACTATGCTTTGAGGGTTTCAAGACTATTAAACCTGCCTGATTACTGTAAAACAAGTAATCCATCGTTACAAAAGCAGCACCTAGATTACAAAACAGAGAATCCTTATCCCAGCTGTAAGACTGGACCTCCAAAACAGGAGAAAAAACACATCCTCAGTGCAAGTATATGACTAAGATGATTGTTGCTACCTATCACAAGCCATGCCCACTTGTAAATTAGAACTGTAATTCTTTCTCCCTCAAACCAAACATGCAACTAAGCTTTGTAACAGGAGAGAAAGAACATTCTTTGGAGTAGATTATATTTTTATCATTATGGGTTAAGAATGCCTTTTTACATTCTTCGATTATTAAGGTAACAGTCACAGAGGGAATATACAAGCCTAGGAAGGGAAGCACTTCAGTTTTGGAACTCCATAGACAGTCAAGAACAAGATAAAGAAGGGTAGGAATAATCATGTGCATGGATACTTATATTGGATTTTCCCCCATTTGTATGAGTTAACGTGAGACTGAGCTACTTAAATGTGTTCATGATGGCTCAAGCTTAATAAAGAAAGAATTTCAGAAACAGTACAGTCAGAGATACTGAGATCTGTACAAGCGATACAAATACCACATTAACAAGAATGTATGTCATGGTCACAGAAAATGCGACAAAACTCAAGACTTTATTCCAGGACAGTATTTAAAAACTCAGCTTATCAACTCGTCCAGGACACTACCTTTAACAAAGTAAGTTTTAACTGTCATTATCACAATAAAGACTTATTAGAAAAATATTTAAGAAGCATGCCACCTAAGAAGACTGGTATATTAATTGTCATTTACAGCGAGATGTCAGTTCACAGGACCTACCTGGTCGTTAAACTGTTTGTTGGAAAAGGCAATAGATGTGCAAGTAACTCAGAGGTGGGGCTCGAGTCGCAGCTTGTGCAAAAAGCATTCATTTTTAAACATACAACTATAAATGGTATGAACAAAGAAAATTTTCAAAATATGAAACTGTGTGTCATTTCCTGATGCCAGGAACACAGACTCCTAACAAACATATTACAGGCAGCATACAAAACTTATCTACCCATGATCTATTTTAATCACCAAAAAAAAAAAAAGGCACTAGTAGTAAAACTAATTAAAAAACCAAGTTCGCTTTGCTCTGATAAAAGAATTATCTGAGAAAGAGGCAGGAACTGGGACTTTTGACAGACTAGAGTAGACAAGGGAAATACAGAAATGGTCTCCTCATCCAGCAATTACCAGATAGCTTTCTAAGGAAGTTCAAGCACCCTCCTACAGCAGCATCCTATAGGTCTCCATCAGGATGTCCCCTAGCAACCATGCTAGGGACACCACCCTTGTATACACGCCAGTCTGAACAGCAATTGTCTGGTCACTTTGATGTTCTTTTTCATAAAGCTTATACCATTAAATAATTCAGCTACTAACTGAAACTGTACTTTTAGCACTGTTTCAGGATAAACCTGACAAATTTGGGGTTTTTTTTCCAGAAAGTGTCCCTTCTGTTCTGTGAAATCCAGTAACATCACGACTTCAGACATAAGCCATATGACAAGGTGTTTTCTCTACCTGAGACTCAGTTACTTAAAGCCCAAAGATTTCCTCAGCCTTCTGACACCCTGGGCTGACCAAAAATAACAAAGCCACTCAGTTACTACTCAGTCTTCAGGCAAAAGATGAAATGGATGAGACAATACCAGAAAGAAACCGAGGCAGCTGTTCTGAGGCTACCCTAAAAAATTGATCACATCCCTCTCGGGTACTCACAGAACAAGAATTTATTAAACCTTTAATTCAGACATGTTTTGGTGGAAAGAAGAAATAACTACAGTACAATTAATCCTAGTACTATCACCTGGTCTTCTCATTTGGACATAAAGCGACTCAGAAGGCGCAAATTCAAGACACATGAAGACCCAACCTTCTCCTCACAGATGTGGGTGGGAGGAAAGGAGAAAGCACACATACAGAAGGCATAGCCATGCAACTCTCTCCAGTGTCTTTCATCACATATTGGGGGAAGTGGAAGGGGGTGGGGGTCTGTGGAGAGAAGGGTCTTTAAAAGGCCTAGAATAAATAGATGCAAGATAATCAGGTGTTCAAGCCAAGAACATCCTCAGTCTTGTGACCTTACAGCTTAGTGGGAGACACACTAATAGGAACTTCGGTGCTCATCATTCTCTTCATAATCACCTGGATGGAACTGAGTTGATAGAAAACCTTTTAAGCCTTCCCACCTTGGATCTATTTTTAATAGAAGCTGAAAAAAGGCCAGACTCTGTATGGGATGTTAAGCTCAGGTACTGAAGGTCTGAAGAAGTCTGGGCTCTTAGGCCCATCTTCCCAAGTGAAGGAGACATACTAAAAAGGTAAGATTAGGAACAACACCCTTACTGAGAGAGATTAGCCCCTCAAGAACTCATTTCACACATTATTCTACGTGGAAGAGTCACCAGAATGACGGAGAAGCAATTATTTTTTTTTTCTAGTAGACTATTTGGGAAAGAATTAAGGTAATTGACCAGCTATTCCTTCTTAAAACTCCTGCACCTCCTCTACAGAACGGGGGAGTGCTGCCGTAGCAGAACACAAATGAAATCAATTAGTAAGGAAATTACAGCCCACTCCTCTGCTTGGCCTTCGTGGTCCTCTCTCCCTCCAAAGAAGAGGTATGGGGCAAGTCCTGTCCTTCAGGAGCTCGCACCCTCCAGGGCCCTGTGCATATGGAAGAGCTAGTAAGGCCCCTTCTGGAGAGCAGATACACCGAACAGCCTCTCCCAAGCTCTCCATCGCCACGTCCCCGATCCTACGCCCCCCCCCACCCCCTCCATGAGGACGTCCTATGCTGAAACACACAGAGCTCCTCCGCCTGACGAGGCTTCACGTCCCTGCGAGGCCGGTGGGAAAGCAAGCAGCCCCCACAGCGGGCACCCCGCTCCACAGGACCCCGGGAGAGGGGGGGAGCCCGGCGGGACGTGCGGGGAGAGCCCTCCGTCCGCCATCCCTCCCCGGTACTCACAGTCCAGGTGTTTTTTCTTGGGGCCCATGACCTCGTGGGTCGTGGCCTTGCAGACGGTTTTCGAGACCGCCGAGCCGGTCACGCTGTGCTGCGCCGCCGTGATGCGGTCGGTGAGGCTTTGGCCGGACATGGCGGGTTGCTGGCGGCGCTGGAACCGAGAGCGGCTCCGCTCCTTCCTCAGGGGCCGGGACGGGAGGACTAGCCGGGGGACGGAGCTGCACGGACTCCTCACCCCGCCGTGCCGCAGGCGGCCCCCGCTCCGCCCTCAGGGACGGACCTGTCACCCGAGCAGGGACCCCTCCTCCTCCTCCTCCTCCTCCCGCCCCCCCTCCCCCAGCCGCCGTCCCCTCCCCCCTGCGCGCCTTCCGCTCGGCCGGGGACAGGGGGACACACACTGGGCGCCGCAAGGAAAATGGCGGCGGCGGAGCTCCTCCTCGGATCCAGCCGGGCCGCCCCGCATCACGTGACCCCCGGCGCCCCGCCCACGTGACACGCTCCCCGCGGGAAGCTCCGCGGTGCAACAAGGCGGCGAGCTGCGGGGGGGGGGGGGGGGGGAACGTCACGTGGTGCCGCGCGCGAGCCCCCGCGTGGGTGTGGCGGGCCGGGGTGGAGGGGAGGGGAGGGGAGGGGGGGGTGTCGGTGAGAGGTCGGTCTCCTCAGGGGAGGAGGGCAGGCACGGCCCGCCAAAACCTGAGGGATATGAGGGATATCCCTTCCCCGTGGGCAGGCGGCGGTGGGTGGGCGAGTGGGCGAGTGAGTGGGGAGGGCCGGTGGGCCCCTGTTTGGGTTCAGCGGGGCGGGTCAAGGCGCTGTGTAAAAAAACTCGTGCAGCAAGTGGGGTGTCTTCCCCACACACACCCCCCGACCCCCGAAGGAATTTTTTTTGTATTTCTCAGCTTGGAGAGTTTTGTGGGAACTCCTTCAGTGTCGCCTTTAGGCAATGTGAAGCGTAAAGGAAGAGTCCGGTCAGGGGCATCGAGGAGTTTGGAGCCGCGGGGTTGCTGTGATCTTTGCTTCTCCTCAGACTTACTTTTATTTGGAAGCTTGCCAAAAATTTCCCGAACGTACATCGCAGCAAGCATAAAAATAAATGGTGGTTTTCAGGTCTTTAGTGATTAGCCTCCCACTGTTCTGCTACTCAGCTAAATGCTTCTCAGGGCTCTTGGACTTAGTCGGTGGCTCTGTCCTTGGCTTCTTAGGATTTTGTACGAAACAGTTTCTGTTCATAAAAGTTAGCTAACTGTCCCTTAACATGCCCTCTGTAAGCCTGGTACCCATACGACCCAGACGCAGTGGCAGACAACGAGGAACAGCTCCTGGAGTCGTTACCTCCCACCCTGCATTGCCAAAGTGCAGTCACAGCCTCCCAGCTATCTGCAACTTTCATTACTTGTTACAACAGGGCTCTTCTCCTCCTTCACAAACGCACGGCAGTGCATAATACAGCGAAACCACAGGATTCCAGCAGACAAATGTTCTTCCTCTCCCAGAAGTGCCTTCTGAGAAGTTGTCTTGGAACTGTCCCTCATCCATGAAGCCACTGAAATATTTATTAGGCAACTTCAACAGAAGCAGTATACAAATGGTACTCGGCTCTGTCTGCTTGACAGGATATATAAGTAGGATTATCTGTTTATAATGCGTAAGGAAAATCGGTGTTAGAGGAAGGACATCTGGTGAAAGCTGAACCCAAATAATGCCATTGCTGCATGTAGAAGGAGCGCTTGCACATGTAGAACTTGCTTCCTTCGTAATGCCAGGCTCTTTGAAGATACTGTCATGTTTGTATTTCTTGGCTCCTTCTGAACTGCTTCTGGAGTCCCAAACATCCATGCTGGGGAAATAAATCACTGATGTATACAGCAGCGGACTCTGAGATAAGACAGCTTTAGCACAAAGCTTTGCACCGTGAAAACACTGAGACTGCTATAGGCTATTGATACAGCAACACATATTGCTGTGAATACATCATCTTTTTGTATTGATTCCAAATTATACTGTAAATCAGAGATATATAATTTTGACACTGCTGGTATTTTTTATGCTAACTTCAGCTAGGACCAGGATTTCAACACCCCACTTCAAGTTGCTATTTGGAGAAGTTCCATGGAGTTGCCTAAGTAATTTAGGCTCCCTCAGTTCTTCTCTGATTATGCCCATCACTTTCTCCAGGAACAGTGAAACTATCCAAACAGGGGAAGGTTGTGACTCTAGAAGTCACTGAGACCAGATTTGGACAAAATATCTCATTCCTAAGGGGACAAAAAGTGGCCTTGGTCTTAGAGGTCCAAAACCAAAAATAAATTTAGCCTTTTTACAGCTCTTCCTACGCACAGAAGCCTCACGGTTTTACCCACAGTTAAAAATTCTGCTCGTTATTTTTGTTCATAAGCAGAAATGGGAGAGAGAAGTGATGGGAAAACATATTTTTTTTAATTGTTTGTCGCTTTTTAATTGCTTGGGAGCCACTTGATACCATTACTGTGAGGAGCTTGAAGCGCTGTGATAGATAATATCTGAGCACCTCCCAAAGATTTGGAAGTTGAAATCAAAATATTATCTCTTTTCCTTTCCAACCTGAAGAAAACAAGTTTGATTAGTTTATAACTCATTTGTTGTTTGTGTGCCTGGGTGTGCTTGAGAATGAAAGGAGAAAGGAGTACATATCTGAAGAGAAACTAATACAAAGATAGGAGTCCTATATTTAGCGAACTGGCAAACCTAAACAACATTCTTTTCCCTTGTGAAAAGTTATTCCAGAGTCTGGATCCTGCTTCTGCAAAAATGCTGTATCTTGCATTCACAAGCTTCCAAAAGTGTCGGTGTTTCACCGGCATCCAGCTCTCCTGGAAGGACAGACAAGCTGACAGGGCTGTTTCTCCCCATCTGTACTGTATAGTGCCGAAAACCTTGTCTCGGCATGACCGCTGTAATTTATTCTGTGTATCACTTTCTTGCAACAGTGTCATTTCTACTCTTGTGTGGTGCCTGTCCCACTGTAATGCCTGCAATCTGACTGGGTGCTTTAGTGTTCACAGTGCTGCTGGCATCCATGCCCTTCCTCCATGCTTCATACTACTGCAAATGATTAGAAAAGCTGTGGGTTGGGGGGCACCATTAATCAGATGTAGCTTCAGATTTAAAACAGGTGTTTTGGCTGAATTTCAGGTCTATTAGAAATTAGGCCTTCTGGGGCACAAAACTGGTGGGGCACAAAGCTGAGCACACACTAATAAACTGTGGCAGGCTCATTACCAAGGATTTGAGGGCATGTCTGGAAATAGCAACAAAAAAACCCAGCAACCATAATCTGGGAAGTGAAGGGGGCTGATGAAGAAAAGTTGCAGAGAGGCAAAAAATTCAAAATAGAGCTGGGCCAATGGAACTGCTGAAGGGAATGGTAAGAGGGACAGTGACGGGGCAAGGAGCAATGGGCAGAAAAACCAGAGGCAGTGAAGCCACCTGAATAAGGTTGGGAAACGCTCTTTCACTGTTCTATAAATGATTTGGCAACATGTTACAATCCAGATGTTTCCTGTGACCCATTTCAAGGATCACCATAGTTTCATTTGCTGTTAAGGGTTATAGTATTTTCCCCAGCTTTAAAGGAAAGGTGGATTTGATGTCACCCCCCGGAATTTAGCATCTGTTTGAGTTAGAGACATGTAGAATAGACTGTAGGAAACAGAAAACACCAGCTCTTTGGCTTCCCCAGTGTAGCTAGCTATGACATATGCCTGTGTCCACAGCCTCTTAGGAATATATGGTTCATTTCTCGTGCACCTCTGGCAATGTAGAACTCTAGAGCAGCTGCATGGCTAAAACCAGGCTGCTGACTGATTGTATACAGTGATCTAAGGTTATTGATGCACTTCTGAGCAGCCTAATTTTGCCCAGCCTAGTAGAACTCTGCCCATTTAACTGCAGTATAATAATTTCAAAACCATTTTCAAAGAGTTTGGCAAAGATTAACCCAATGTTGCTTTTCTATAAAAGACATTTAGAGTCATACTCCAGCTTGACTACAATAAGAATTCAATATAATTTGCATCACCATAGCAACTTCATCAAATAATTTTATGGACAATAATTAATTTGTTCTTGTAACACCTCTAAGAAGATAAACTGGGACATAGAAAAGTTATGGTCAGAGTAACACTTGTTAGTGGCACAGTGAAATAAAGTAGCCCAGGAGTGTGGTTTTCATTACTCATTCATGCTACCGACGCGATCAGGCAGCCAGCAGAGGTATGCAAAGTGGCCAGATTACAGGGCAGGGGAGGAGGCGGCATGACCATTGAGGACTGCTGGAATATTGCGAAATAGCCGCAACACACGAGGGAGTTGGGATACTTTTTTAATTGATACCCCTTTCCACTACTCCAGATGTGCTTGTTTACACCTCCAACATTCCTCTTGCCCACATGTAACATGATGACCTGCCAGATTTTACTTTTGCTTCTCTTATATCCAATTTATATGAAATTATGTTTCTGATCCTTCAAACTTTGAGTACTCAGCTCCTTCCTTTCCTAATGATCATTATTCCATGCTCAGTTCATTCCTGCCTCAAATACACCACCCTCTTCCATCTAAATACCCACCTTGAGCCTATCCAGAATGTTCCTGTTGAAATCACCTATTGCTCTGCATTCCTCTCACGGCACTTGCTTTTCTTCTAGCTCCTCACTGTCCTCACATCTTGTCCAAATCTTGTCTTTGCAGACAAAGCCAACTTCCTCAAGTCCACGTTGAATCAGACATCTCTTTTTTAATTCTCTTTCCTCTTTCTGGGAATGGTGACAGCTTTGACGTTTCTTTTGTTCCTCTCACATTTCCTCTTTTGTGCCTCTCTATGTAAGACCAATATGCAACATCCTTCCTCATACATAGTATTCTGAGCTCTGCAGCTTGTGTCACCTTCTCATGCAGCTCCAGTTAACTAGTAGTTGGTGTCCCTTGCTGTTCGGTCCCCCGAAAGGAAGCTGCCTTTGTCAAGGAAGAAAGCAGCTGCCTGAGAGCTAACATAAATTTGACATGAGAAAAGCAGGTAGGAAGGGAGAAAAGTGAGTCAGTACCGTTTCACAGGAGGGGAGCAATCAGAACTAATTTTACTGCATTCACTTAGGAGTAGGATATCTGGGTAGGAGCTCCCGTGCCATATGAGAAGATCTAAGTAGAGGTGGAAAACAAATGTGATGCTTCTGAATTCTGTTGTGTGTTATAACACCTTTCTCTTCTTGCCCTGACATGAAACTTGCACGTTGCAAAATTGATCGTGTCATTAATGCTATAAGCAAATGCCTTCAAAACCAGGATTGCTACCTGACCGACAAATGCATGTAACAAATGTCTTTTCGTGTGTGAGTTAGAAAGGAAACAAGCTCCCTCGCATTTTGTTCGCACTTTCCAGTGGATGTGTCAAACACTGACACCTCTGAAGAGTGAGAGGTACGCTGTCCCCTGTGTCTGCCGTGCATTCCCCGTCAGCAAGCATTCCTAATGCACTCCCGCTGCTCTTTCCTAAGGACTTTTTTTTACACATCCTTCCTCAGCAGTGGGCATTCTCACGGTTACTCACTCAGATGCTTCAAGGGGAAAAACAAACCTTGCAACACAGCCTTACCAGCACGATAAGTGCACCAATGCACTTCCCTAACATTTCTGGAGACCATCTTTCATGCAGGAAAAACAAGTGGCCCGGTCCCAGCTAGTGATACTGTCTCCATCCCTTCCCCCTAGTTTCATCTCGAAAACCTAGGGCCTTGCTGCCAAATACTTCTCCCCATCATTCTAGGCTGGCAGTGTTCATGAGACTTGGCAGGAGATAGCATTTGATAAGAATCCTTCTCTGGGCACTTCTGAGAGGGCACTGTCATTCATTTCACTTCCCTGCCAGTTCACAAGCACCAAGCCAGCAGGGTGAGTGCAGGAGGAACTGCATTCCTTTTGGGTTCCTGTAGCTCAGAAGCGGCTCCTATAATTTTTGTCAGTCGCCTTTGAGCCAAAAGCAAGCATAACACACTTCAGCCCCAAAGGAGTATTTTTCAGGAAAGTTATAAGCAAACAAAAATTCAGGGTACGAATGGAACAGCCACTTCAACCTGCTGCCAAGCTATAATTGGTACTTATGCTCACACTCTTGCACACACATACGTGCAGCAGAGCTTAATAGATTCCCTCATTAATGTTGAAGCTCATGTGCTCATGCTCTGTGTCTGGGAAAGCTTTACACCCACATGAATTTTGATGTGGAGCTGAAACAAAAATGTTGATGCTGGCAATGCCAACTATAGAGAGTAAATAGCTGGGTCCAGTCCTGCCAATGCTGACTTGAATGGGGCTTCTTACCCAAAAGAAAACCTATGTGTGAAAGTATTCTCACGACCGGGTCTGTGCAGCAAAATTAAATCCTGGTTCCCTTCCTCAAATGAATAAATCCATTTATGCCAATGAGGTGGTTTCAAGGCTTGTATAGGTAGGTCTCACTCCCTGGTCTTAGGTGAGATCTGAATGTTGCCCACTGGAGTGAGTCAGGCTATCAGTGTTTGGCTCTGTGCTTCAGGGGTCAGTGACTGCATTTACACGTGGGCAGACTTCCTGCTGGTTAAATCAAACTGTTGCACTGAAAAGGATGTTAACTAAATGCCTCCCAACTTTCTGATGGTGTATAAGCTATTCTGAATCTTAAAATCAATAGAGGATTTGTCCTAATTCGTTCCAGTACACACAAGTACATAAATGAAAGTGCTTTCCATTCACTGAAATGGAGGAAATGCATAAAAAAAGAACTGGGTATTTAAAATTGCTTTGTTTTTCAGGATCTGAGAAGCAAAGAATTACAAGAAATATTGGAGTGACCGTTATCACCTTCTCTGTCACCCCCTGTTTCCTAGTTTTATTTCTTAGAGCTCAAAAAGCAATACTTTCTGAGTAGCAGTGGTGCAGGCTTGCCTCGATAATGTGCTTCAGCCACGACCCCTCTCTAGAAGTGATTGGATTATATGTTCTGCTTGTTTCCTCCACTGAGGCCAGGGACAGATGCAGGCCAGATGTGAATGGCAGAGACACAGCGCTCCCTTCACAACCATATGTCAGGCACCCACCTTCCCACCAGCTCGTCGGCCCCGGGGAGATCCCACAGTGGAGGGCCAAATGCAGGAGAATACACACTCACAGTTCTGCCTCAGGTTGTGCCTTCTCTACGACTCCCCACCGCTTGCAGATGGGGTTGAGGTGCCAGAGAGAGGATGAGGTGATATGCTGGGAACGAGCGAATCGCCAGCACTACAGAAGTGGAGTGGGAAAGGGGCTACAATAAGGCTAAAATTTCCTTTGTAGCCTCCTGGTAAATCCATATCGGTTTAAAGCTACAAGCGAATCTGGCAACAAACTTCTCTGACTTCAGATCAGAAGACGCCTACTGTGTTGGAAGCTGTGTGATGTGGACCTTTCCACTGGCAACTGGCAGCAGGCCAACAAACTTGCTTTCCACGGATCACAAAATCACCAGAATTTTTACTCGTCATTTTTATCTGAATGCAGGAGTGAAGAGTGGTAGATGATCTGCATCTCATTTCTAATGCATCCACCTATCCAGTTCTTCTCTTTGGACCACTTCTGTGTGCTTTCACTAATCAGTTAAGCCCTCCCTTGCCTTTTCATACAGTGTCCCTTTTCATTGGAAAGCCAGACATATTGGCAGTGCTTGCTACTGGAGGAATAAAGCAGGAATAATGATCCAAAAGAAAGGATTATAGTCTCTCAGATTGCACTGGGATATTCTCAAGTCAAACACTAACCCTGCATGTGTTGGTATTCACTTTTAACATTCTCCAAGAGCCTGTTTGTTGCTAAAGACTTTGTGCATTGGAACAGCAGCTGAAACCTAGGAAGACCTACAAAAGTAAGATGCTGATGAACATTCCGTGCACCTGTGGGTTTTAGCCCTCACAACCTACAAAACAGCAAAAGATAAAGAGCAAAAATGAGTATCAGATGCATTGAACTGATTCGGATTACATAACCCAGTTGGAGGAAATAGGAGAAGGTAAGTAGTTTGTGCAACAGCTTGTTGACCTGCAAGATCAGATGCCTAAAAGAACATTTAACTAAGAACAGCTGCAACGAAAACAGTAGTGTAGGCAGGTAAAACCACAGATCAAATACTTTGCAGGTCCACATTTCAGCACTTGCAGCGTGCTTTCAGATGCCAAATTCTGTTCCTATTGAATCTATGGCAAAATGCCCACCGACTTCAAACAGAATAGGTTTTGTCCCTGTAAGCTAAGAGTATGGCCAGCAATATCAATGCAGTATAGAAATGAATTGTGTAGGTGAGGAGGAGGGAGTTGGTACTGCAAATTTAGTGCCTGCCTGACCTGAACACTTTTATTTTCAAATTAACAAAACTCTTTTACTCTTGGGACATTATATCAATCACTTTTTTTAGGTCCATAATATTTTAAAGTCTGTTGGCTGGAGTGCTTAATAGTTATAAATATTATTTAGTAAATATTTTTAAAATGATTAAACAAAGTGTTCAGAAACATTAGATACATTCTTTTCAAAACAGAACTTTTTGGTATTGTAGAAAGTTTTGTTCAGCAAAGCTCTTTAAACCTTGGTATTGCTATTCTCTTTCTTTTACCTTCTCCTCTGTTCCATGACATTCTGTTTACTGAAGTTATCCAAATCTATATTCTTAAGCCTTATCCTGAAAGTAGATTTGATAAATCTTTGTAATTGTTTGACATCTCTCAATATTATGGCATGTATCTGAGCGTGGGTCTGTGCATGGATGTGAAAATGAATAGCAGAAAACAAACTACTGAACTTTTTGTGCAATTAACTAATTTTGCATCAAAACAAGTAAAATTGCCAGCAGTGCATCTGTAGTATTTTAAAATCAGATAAAAATAGGATTGCTGTATTCTTTAATTAGCATAGCTGAAAGTTAGCCAAATCAGCTTCGGACACAGCAGGAGACGTACAGTTTGTCCTGATTTTGTGGGGAATGAAAAAATGTAATACTTGGCACATGAACTAACTATGCTAACCGAAAATGTTATTAAAGCATATTCAACTAAATCAAATATGGTGGTTTACCAGATATTAGTCCACATACTTTAACAGAACAGAAGAGCACAGTTTTAAATTTGTGGACTACTGAAAGAAACAATCTAGAGAAAGTGATTATCAGTGACATAAAGATTTTGAGGAAAACTACTTACATATTGAAATGTAAATCTCCTTTTGCCAAACCCTGGCATTCTTACTGACACAGAGTAACGTTATCCCCTATGAATAGGTTTGTTTACTTGGGAATCCAGTCTTTTATCGCAAATGAAATTGCAAGGTGTTTCAACTTGAGTGAATATTTTCAAATGTTAAGATGTTAAAGGCCACCACTTTTTAATTTCTGTGTGCCCAGTTGCATAAGATGGGTTTCAGTGAGGTTAGAGGTATTATATTAACGTGGGATAAATTGTTTATTAAACAGCAACAAACATTAACTGAGTGAACATCTTATTAGTGCTTACAACATCTAGCTTAGATGTAGTGCCTGCCTGTGCATGATGGAACTGCAGCGTCTTACTAAGCAGATACTTTCTTTTGCAAATTTAAGGGCAAAATTCTGTCATTCTCAAACACGCATCCTTAAGCAAAGATACTCTCAAGAGTCATGGAAAACTTCCAAAAAGTCCAATAAGAAAGCCACTGATGAAATCAGATGCGGGCTTCAAACCAGTCCTGATAGAAAAAGGTAAAAATGATTCTTCCTGAAGCAGTGAGGACTGAATCCAGAGAAGTTTCTTGAGGAGGGGCATTGCAACCCTCCCTGCAAAGTTTTACTGCTCTAAATTGCAATTTGAACTCCTGCCAGTAAGGTTATGAAGGATGTTCAATAAAATAGTGCATGTGGCAGCTGCTCTCACCGTTCACTTCTCTGTAGGCAACCCAACTCAGTTTGGGAGCAACACTGTCCCCTATACTAGAGGGCTATATGTAGACAGCTGCCAAATTTCCATTTACTGACCTTTTCTGTCTCTAGAAATGCTTACTATTATTTTTTCAAGAACTTAATTATGAAGATTGCCTTACTCCCAGATGTGACATTTCACAGCTTTAGAAGAAACAGTTACCTGAAGAACTCTTCAAAATTATATCACAGAACATGTCTCTTGGAGTTTCTCTAATCCGGATCATTTTGTTTCCTAGAAAGGACAGCTCATCGTTTCATAGGACTGACTTTCCCCTGCACAGATGGTTTGCCTGTTAAAAAAACCTATCCTTCAGAAACCACAATAGAACATGAGCACTGTTAGGCAATAGTTCCCAAATTTGGGCTTCTGACCCTTCATGAGGTTGTAGCAGCCCTGAGTGAGGTTGTAGTTATAGCCAAAATTAAATCGTTTTGATAGTTCTGGGGCTGTGAGCCAGATTGAAGGGGAACTTGCAATCAGAAAAGGAGCTACTCAAAAGCCAACTGGACCACATCTTACTCTTGTACCAGCTTCCATCTTTTTGAGACTTTGATGATTATACCCATCAGACTGTCTATAAGAAGTATCTGATAGTGACAGTGAGTGAAGATTATTATAGCCCATCCGTTTTACCGACAATGAGCACCAAGACAGGAGGCACAAAGACAAGACAGGCCCTGAAGACTAGAGGATGAGGTAGAAATCTTGCCTTTCCTCAAGTCAGAGCCACCGATTCACTTTGCAGCACACTCCACAGATCTGTAACCTCTTTAGGTGAGAAGCATTTGTTGGGCATCCTTCCTCAAAGATCCTCAGATCTCTTTTCTACCCCAACCCCCATATCCCATTGGTGGGAGGAGGTAGGATGGCTCAGTCACCCCACAAGCTCTGTGTCACTTCTCACTGATACGTACTCTCAAGAAAAGCATAATGCATCCAGGTTCTTTTGTGAACAAAGGGATGTGTGGGAGCATTTGTTGCCTTAGAGACTTGCTAAACATCTCATGGGTAGCTGGAGCATAACTGAAAACAAAAACTTAATTCCAGTGCTCTTGCAAAAACTTCTGGCCAGCGCTGTCTCTTAGAAAAACAGACTGGAGAAATGTAAACATGTGTTTGGCCAGTAAAGGAGTCGTTATATAAATGTTAATTATGAAGAGGATTTCCCATGTACAGGGCTTTTGACACAACTTTGATCCCATGCAAGACACAAGTCTCAGGAATCACATGCTCTGCCTTAGAACTGTGCTGACATTTCTCTGAGCCCTAAGAAGCTGCGAGGTCATTTGCTGTAGCACAGGAACAGAAAAAACTTTGATGATTGAAACTGAAGCTTGCACAGCATCATGCTGAAGCAACCTACTATTTAATTAAAAAGTACCATTGGTCAGAACATGTAAGTATCTAGCTGTGATAGCTGGGTGGCCCATGCATGACAAAACACAGGAAAAAAATTTCTAATGACCCTCCCAAACTCTCTCATTCCCCATAATCTAGCTGAAACCAGCCATAAAATCCATGTATCTCATCCGCTCAGTCAGCTATTATCTTCTCCCCCAGTTTAAAGGCCTGCCTTTGGTCTCCCCTCGCCTCCTGCATCTTCCCAGAGGTCTTTATTTTTCTTTGCAAGGCCGATACAATTCAGGCTACACCTACAGAGCACGCTATAGCAGCCTACTGAGCAGGTAGGTGTAGTAATGAGATGGATTGCTGAGCTAGAATACCTGCAGTATGTACTGCAACCCAGCTAGTTCATTCACTGTATGGAGTAAATGTACCCTTAGGTCTCCTCTGTCTCCCTCCTGACATTTCTTCCATCTTGTCCTTGCTTCCTATGCCCTTCTCCTCCTTCCCTCTCTCCCCTTACCTTCCTCCCCAAACTGTTTGCCCCTTGGCCTTCTGCCCCCAATCCTGATCTACACTCTGCTGCTGTCCTCTTGGGACTCACTTTTTTAAGTAGGTTGCATTGAAAGCTGCTTTTCCTTTAATGAACAGCAAACAAGATAGCTAGTAAAAAATAATTAAATAAAAGCCATACATTTGGTGTAACATGGGTATGGAGTCACTACGTTTTTGCTGTTACGGGTGTGAGATTCTTCTCTTTGCTTTCAGCGTTTTGAGCTGTAAGGATCTGACTTTCACGCTTTTTTCCTCTACAGCCAGGAGAGATTCAAGTTAAACTGACCTTTCCAAAGGGATGCTGAGATTCTTACATGGGTAACATGACTCCAGGCTCCCACAAAGATCACAAGAACTGGGGACAACCTTAGGCTTTCTTTGCTGTGAATAGTGCCATTTAGTGAAGGGAATGACTCACCGTGTCCAGAGTGAAGCCTGTCCTCGGACCATTGGTGTGAAGGCACCAGGGGACTAGTTTAATAATCAGCCTGTTGGCATTGCTGGTGGCTTGAGCAGACACTGTGACACTCCTCTCCTCCTCCCTCTGTGGCCATTCCTTCCTCACATGCTGCCCTTGTGCATGCAGCATTTGTGCTGCTGGGTGATGAATCCAACCAGGGAACTTATCCGACCAAAAAATATTGCTGGCCCTTTTTTGCAGAGTTACTTTTTCAGTTGGATCAGAGTTTCCTGATCCAATTTGTGGTGTGGCTCCAAAGTGTGTCAGCACAGAGTAACGGCAATGAGAGGTGGGAACATGCAGGCAAGAGTGGGAGTTCAGGGATATGAAAATTGTGCAAGTGGTCTTTGGCAGTCCAGTGGCTGAATATTGAACCACGCTTTGGGACTGAAACCTTCTGTCTGCCTTGCCTGTTAAACTGTTATTGCATGTGGTGCTCTATAAATAATGTCTTTTGAAACTATTGCAAGGCTATTTTAAAAGAGAAATACAGTTACTGAATTTCCACTGTGATTTATCTTCCAGCCCTCCTCCCTTCCCAGTCCCCTGCAGCTGATCATCTCATTTATGTATTTAACAAATGCGAAACAGAATACTCCACTGCTTTTCTCCCCATTCTTAAATAAAATGGTGAGAATTCAGCCGTTCAAAATGACTAAGCAAGGCAATAGGACTTCTGCTTAGGAAGAAAGACAGAGATCTTCATTTGAGGCTTTAGAGGGTTCCAAATAGCGAGAAAGAGTTGAAGCATTTAAAACCCAGAATTCTTAAGCGACCTTTTAATTGAATGAGAGTTTTATATATCAGAATTTCTGCCCATATCCAAGGGGATGTATAGGAATTCTGTACTGGCATTGGAGATAGTTTGTAGGTAAATGTACTCTTTGACTGAGTTAAGATATTAATGTTGAAAATAGCATTTTTATTCCAAGCAATAAAATGTGAGTTACAGTTCTGAGGATGACAGAATTTGAAGTATATTTATTTGCAGCAAAAATCTGCCTCTGAAGGAGGAAATAATGGTTTGTTGATAATATTGATTCTGAAATAAAGAAACTCAATGGTGTCAGAGGGCCAGCTTTTCCAAGAAAACGATTCTGTGAGTGCCATCGGTACCCACAGAGCAGGTGATAAATTATGCATCCTTGATCTATGGCTTCTAGACACATTACCTTTTCTTCTAGTGATGTAATAACAAGCTCCAAAAGGGAGTCAAAGCCTCAGCTGTATTTAATATTGACTCACAAGCTTTTGTCACAGGCAAGCATGATTTCCTGATGTCTTTGACACCCAGGAAAGAAGGATGACCAAGAAACTTATAAATCTCAAAGTCCTGTTTTAGACATAACAGAGCGAAGGAGAGAAAATTATGACAACGTAGCATTTACATGGTCAAAGTACTACAGTTGTAATAACAGCCCCAATACCCTTGTAAAGCTAAGGAGTAAACACTATTATCTCCATACAGAAGCTTGCCAAAGGTGATATGCCCTGGAATTTATTTTAAGTAAGACTGAACTCTTCAGTTCCTCTCTGGAAACTAATAAAGAGTTGCAAAGCAAGCCTGTAGCAGAAGTAAGAATAGATCCTGGGACTTGCTGGGTTTCAAGCCCATGCCACCTCACAACCGTCAAAATTTCCTGTACAAGACGTAGCTGGAAGCTATATCAAAAGCTGGGGTTTATTGTGCTGTTGCTGCAGAGGGGACCAGTTGTCTGGAATTTTGTTCCTGCAAATTGTCCTTCATTTGGCATGTCCCTGAAAAGAAGTAATCCTTGTTTCCACTTCTGATGATAAACCACAAGTTAAAACAAGCAGGATTTTTCTTGAATGCCAACCAGCTATTATTATACAATTCATTATCAGATCAAAGCAAACATGACCTTAGCCCTCGGACAGTGCATCATAGCACCATACCTTTCACATGGAAAGGAGGAGGAAGGGGGAGGAGAATACATATCCTGCTTTGCTCTCCAGATGTGACTGCAGGTATTTTAAAACATAATTACGGTACCGGCTAAGCTCTTTGGCTTTCAGACTGATTGGGCGTCTCGCCTCCTCAGTCTATTTCTGGGTGCTGTAAATATTGCCGTTCATGTAGCAGGAAAGCAACTGAGCCACAGCCTTGCTGGCTAATGACTCAAAAATGTGAGGACAGATAGAAGCCATACCTATTTCTGAAGTCACTTGCTCAGCAAATCAGTACAAATCTATGTAGCCTTTATACCTTAGCAGTAGTCCTCACTGGATAAAGGCGAGGGATCATGTTGTGACAGGTGTCCTTCCCTCAACCTGCCCCTTTCTGTGCGTTACAAGAAGCAGACAGACCAGTGCCCAAACTTGCCACCTGTAGGAAGCCTTTGCCAAGAACAGAGGTTACTTTGCCAAGCTGTTAGCTCTGCTGTTGACATTTATAATTCTTTGCATTTTACGTTAAACCCCAGCTTCTGGAATTGAGCGGTTACAGGAGAAATTCAACTTCTGTTTATTTCTTTGGAAGGTTTCTAGTGTTCAGAGTTGCAAAGAAAGGACTTACAAATCCAGGGCTCAGAAGTTAGAAGGAAGGGGAACCCCTCTCCACAATTGCTACCTATAGGAAATGTAGAGTTTTTTAAGCAAATTTCATGGTAATGAAATCTGAGTCATGATGTTTTAAGATCTGGGCTGCTGATAGTGCCTCTTTTAATGTCCTTTGCATAGTCCCACAGACTCATTCACATCTGGTTGTAGACCAAGTGCAGGGTTTGTGCTGTGTAATAGCAGTACAACAGGTTTCCTGATACTTGCTTACACCTCAAAAGTCATGTCGGGTAGGCACTGCTTGCACCTCTACAACTAGTCATTTTCCTTCTGAGCAAAGGAAGAGCTTTAGGCCTAGGTGGATGGCATTTCCCATAGGTGGTGGCTTTTCCTCGCTTTCCTCAATACAATGGTTTCATCAGCATTAAGAGTGAGCTCAGTATACAGCGCTGCTGTTCTTAAAATGGCTCTTTCTGTAAGGCTTCAGCTCAGCATCACTTGGGCTCTGAAGGTGATCCCTTTTTCACATGCTGCTCACACTTTTTCATTATAACATTTTGAGCAATTACAGAATACAGACTAATTGATCCCTCACAACACCCCTCAGAGGTGTGCAAATGTGTTTTATTATCCTTCTTTTACTATAGGGAAAGCAAGACATGGAGATTAAAGGTGATATTCTCTCATTTGTTTCCATTCTTGGAAAAGAGCCAAATTTATTAAAATTTGGCTGAAGGTGGAGGAGGAAAGTCAGGATGTGGGGGCAGGTCTGGGGCAAACTCCTGCTGTTCCTTGGAGCCTGTTAAAAGAGCTCCGTCATAACCTTTGGAGGTCAGGTCTCTGTGAGGTCCTGGGCATGACAAAGGGAGGTAAGAGGGAGTTTTGTGATGGTATAAATTTTCCATCAGTCTGAGTTGAAGGTTGCAGTTTGTCACTGCAGAGACAGGAGGCAGCCAGTAAGTGACAAAGGGTAAAAGGAGCCTGTATTTAGAGGGGCAGCGAGGTGGCCGAAAGAAGTGACAGGGCTTCTTGCAAAGTTCACTGAACTGAAGTGGACCTTGAGAGGAGGAGCTGCTGGTAAAGGAACGGGGACCAAACACTGCGAACAGCAGGACGGTGGAAGGTTTGCTGTGACACCAGCGAGCCCTCCCTGCTCTTGCTGCAGCAAAATGTTCCTGGCTCACAGAGGGAAAGGCCAATCCATTAGGAAAGAAAAAATTACACTGATTAAATCAAGCAGAATTTGGAATGCATTTGCAAAGACCGTAACTCCCAGTGATCAAGATATGTAATCTAAGCACAGGGGGCCAAAACAGGGCCTCTAACTTAATCAGAAGACTATAGCCTAGTGGGTGAATGTCATAGTGATACGTATCTTCCCCTCACCCTTAGGACAAGGCATTCCTTGGGGGAGCTGGATAGGATTCCCCGAGAGAATTATGAATTCTATGTAAGATGAAGCAACTCCTGTACTTAAAAATCATCCGAATGAGTCTCCAAAACAGCTGGTGCCTGGCAAAAAAATCTGTGTTCTTGCACTTAAGTTTATGCCACAAACTGGTCTTCCTCCATCCAGCCATCTATCTCAGTAATGACTCCAGTTTCCGGAAAAGGAAGGAGATGCCTCTATCCATCATCTGCTTAACACTCAGTTCACCTACCGCTGTCATTCCAGAGGAGCAGAGAGAAATATGTGGTTCCTCTGAACTCTGCAATTCTGTAATTTGGTTTGGGGTTTAGAAAACAGGGTGATAGATGTCTTCTAAATGTCACGGATAAGACAGATAGGTGTTCCCTCCTTAACCTCCCATTTTCTTTTAAAGTCTCCCTGCCTGTTTATTGTCTCTTCTTGTTTCTTGTGTTCATTGTGGACTTGAGAGCTAAGGCCTGCTGGGTTTACAGCACTGGCAGCCCTGTGGCCACGATCCCTGACTTCTCCGCGCTACCAAAACTGTACTGGTAACAGTGCCAAGCTCTGTAGAAAACACATGCAAAGAAAGTCCAGTCACCATTTGTGTATCTCTGTGCCTTCACTTCCTATATCCAGGGGAATCATTAGCCAAGATGTTCTGTCCTGAGAGTGAGATTTCTTCTACTCTTCATGTTTTCTTGTTCACTGATCCTAGTTAGCCTCGTATCCAGTCTTCTGGTTTATATTCCGTTCTAATCCCTTTGATCAAAATGGACATAAAAAGGAAAATTCCCATTCAAGCAGAGAATTTTTTTACGATAAGGGTGGTGAGGGACTGGAAGAGGTTGCCCAGAGAGGTTGTGGCTGCCCCATCCCTGGCAGTGTTCAAGGCCAGGTTGGATGGGGCTTGGAGCAACCTGGTCTAGTGGAAGGTGACCCTGCCTGTGGCAGGGGGGTTGGAACCAAATGATCTTTAAGGTCCCTTCCAACCCAAACCATTCTATGATTCTATGGTCCTATGACACAAATATGTTCAGAGAGCAGCTCAAGATGTTTCTTAACTTACGTATTTTTTGCAAGGTGAGGCCTAACACACATTTAGATCAAGTTTGCCAGGCTGCGTTCCCTCTTTTTGCTCCCCCAGAATTTCTTCCTGAGGCTGCACTTTTTTCCTTACCTTTTTATTTATACTTGCCCCAACTAAGACCCCACCACGTTGTGGGAGCTCCTCACCCACCTCCTTCTGGCCTTGGCCAAGTCAGCCTGTTGTGTTAACAAACAGAAGGATTAAGCTTGACTGATCCCCAAGACTGTGAGGCTTGTTTTCGTTCGTTTCTGAGGGAGGGCTTTGAAGTTGTTTAAGAGTTGGGCTAATTCCTGTCCCTAAAACACAGAGACAAAAGGGACGGTGGCCAAACTGTTAAATGAAGAGCCATCTCCTTTTGTTTGTTCCATACCTTGCCTCTTCTAGCTTCACCTGATGGCCCCATGCTCTCGCAGTGGAAGAGACAGTGGAGAGCTTGGCTGTTCAGTGTCACATAGGAACTGTAGGAAGGCTTCGAGGAGCTCTCAGCCTTTGTGTGATTTAGGCTGGATATTCAGCGTAGAACAGTTCTCTTGCTGACAGCACAACAGTATGAAGCTTTTGTGGGATGCGGGAAGAGAGATAAAGACAATGCTCAAATAAAAGCCAGAGGTGGGGGTGACATGAAGACATTTTCTTCATCTTTGCACTCCATTTTCAGCTTCGTCCTTCTTCTCTCCTCCACCTCTCTCCCCACTAAGGCCAGACTCTCTGTCTAGTGCAGTGGGATGCTCCTGCTGCCACAGATGGAATGGCAGTGATATAGTGATAGCGGAGTTTCAAACTCCTTACACAACTCTGCATCACATGCTTTCTCTGCAGATTTAAATGCACAGCTCTTAAACCAAGCTACAGACTGTCCTCACGTCCCTTACACATACATGCATGTGTGCCCTCTTTTTCTAAGTCAGATTTACCAGCACATTGTTGCTACCTTGTGCTGTTTATATCGCATTGGGCATCCCAGTAGATTTGTGGCTGCTGTGCATCACTGGAATAGGGCAGCCAACATGCACTGGGGCACCCGTGCACTTGAGAGAGACAGAACTTACTTTTTTAGGTTTACTTTATGGTATTATTTGTATGTGTAGTGCTCCATATGAAAGAGCTACCTATTTGCAATGGGCCAGTCTTATGCCATCTAAACAGCTGTTTAAACAAAAGCTCCCCAGTCTAAAAAACACTTAATTCTGGCGGCTATTACATTTGATATCCACCTTCAGTCACTGTTGGAAACCTATTGCTTTTACAGTGACTGCTAATGACTGATGAGGTGCCCAAGATGAGCTATTGCCCGGGTCATATAACCCCCACACCGCTACTGATCTTGTTAACATAAGGTATTGGCAAGTGCAGTTGAATGTGCTGCCTTGAGATCTCCAAGATGCGGCTTTTAACAGATGCTAATCCTGAGCTACCAAAAAACCCATAGGTACAGGAAAGGCAGATCATGTTCTGCAAATCGTACACTGGGATCTAGCCAAGTACAAAAGAAACTAAACAAAAGCCACAGCCAGGCCTTTGAAAGTAAACCTGTGTGAAATATTTGCTTCTCTTAAAAATGCTCCAAATGCTTTTTTTTGTGTCAATCTTCCTGAAAAATCATTTGCCCCTGTGGCCTTTTTTTCCCCAAGTTTGGACACAAAATGCACACTCTGGATGGCTGCCAAAATAGTGAGGTAGCTTCTCTTAGGTCGCTTAAAGAGGACATCTGAGCATTTTTGGTTGGATTTTGTCACACAGCGAGAGGAATATAAGATTTTTCTGCTTCCCTAGCGGTACAGCCTCTTGCAATACTTCAAGCAAACTGTTTTCATTGCTTTTCTCAGAAGGGGCTGCATTATGAGATAGCCAGAAAAGTAAAGCCAAGCTGGTTATCTCACACAGCTTGCAACATTATTAAGAAGCTGGTTCCCTTGTGGCTAACATTGTCCAAAGATACTGATGATCTGAATGCACTAACATCTTTAATATCCAAGTGGCCTCCCTGAAATACCTCAGAAAGGCTGTTTTTGGAAAAACTGTGCTCCTGAGCTGTGAGATTGAGCCCTTTTCAGTTGTCACAATGCAAATGGGTAGTACAAAACATCATAGACGCTTCTGAAAATCTTGGCAAAGTTACTCTTTGCCCTTATAGTTGCTATATATATTTTTTAAAAGACCCTGCAAAGGTGTATTACTAGAATCCACTTGCATTAATCCTGCACCCTCCTCAGACCTATCTTACTCAGATATGAATTTAAACAAGCAAATAAAAGCCCATTTAATATAGAACGTGGGAGTACTTCAGCAGAATTATCAGTGCTGGCTTTAGCCTATTTTCTGAGGTAGGCATGAGTAGTATCTTCTCCCATTAACTTCCTAGCTCCTCAGTAAAACACTACAGAAACACAAGATTCTTCTCTGTTGCTAATTTGAACAGGAAACATTTAGTGCCGGTGAATAAGTATTTCCCATATGCAAATTTGCTTATTTGCTGCCCCTAACTTCTTGTTAAGGGAAGGGGTCATTTATTTTGCTTAGAGCTTTCCCTGGGAGCTATTCAAATTAACGAGATGCTAAAAGTGCTTTACTGAGGAGGGTCTTTAATTTCCTCAGCTGGTACAACTGGAAAATCCACGTTTATTTATTCTGTGCTCAGAAACTACTGGGACAGAGACATATATTTGCTATGTAAAATATATTGTTAGTTTCTCAGCATGTATCATCATGCTGGGTCAGAGTTAAGAAGGTTAATGAAATGTTTAAAGTGAATTTTCACATAGCATTTTTTTAGTGCTGTAATGGATAAACCACAAAGCCAAGAGCATGTTTATGTAGGGTATCTAATCAGTTGCTTTCATCCTATATAATGCATAGGGGCTATTTCAAGGTGTTCTTACACCACTTGGACAAGATTATGCTCTTTATAAATACTCTTTTAAAGGCAAATTTGAAATTTGCTTGTAAGGTTGTATTGCTGGAACAATGAGCAGTAGAGTTGATGTCTCTCTGAGTTTGCTTTAATTTATGCTAGAGGCCAGACTGGCTGTAGTTTCTCTTGGGGTTGAGATTTTTAGAGGAGGCACACCTGTGTCACCCCTGTCAGTCCAAAAATCAGTGGAGCTCAAGGGGTCTGAGTCCATCACATATAACAAAGACAGTATTTCTGGCTAGCTTCCCTGGTCCAAGACATCCAGACCAAGGCATTATGTAATGATGATTTTGTCTCCTTGTATTTCTTTGCAGAACTCCTCGAGCAATGGAATTTCTTGAATGTCGTCAAAAGAAGTCAAACCCAGATGTGGACCGTTCCTGCTTGAGATGTCAGAAGTGAAAACAGTTTTCTGTAGCTTCCCATGTGGGAGCAAGAGAAGGATTAAAAACTAAAAGTCATTTGAACACCATGAAATTACCCCCAAATGGAGCAGTGGATATGTTCACAAGGCCTTTTTGCAAATAAACAAATAAAAATGTCACCACTTTCACACAGCGAGGCTTGAAAGGAACATGCCAAGATCAAATAGCAGCTGTACCCGCTGGAGCTGGAACTGAAACAATCTGATCCACTTCGTTTGCTACTTAACAAACAAGAAGCCTGATTGATAAAAATGCTTTTAAGCTTTTCTAGCTCTGTGGTAGATACAAAATCGCTCCGAAGTGGCTTTACAGGAGCAGGCTGTACTGGCAGAGCATGGCAACTGTTTGACTTTTTCTAAGCAGTGGGTTTGGCATCTACTGAACAGATCATAGAATCATAGAATCTTAGAATCATAGAATGGGTTGGGTTGGAAAGGACCTTTAAAGATCATCCAGTTCAACCCCTCGGCAATGAGCAGGGACATCTTCAACCAGATCAGGTTGCTCAGAGCTCCATCCAGCCCAACCTTGAATGTTTCCAGGGATGGGGCATCGACCACCAATCTGGGCAACCTGGGCCAGTGTTTCACCACTCTCATTGTAAAAATTTTTTCCTTATATCTAGTCTGAATCTCCCCTCTTTTAGTTTAAAACCATTACCCCTTGTCCTATTGCTACAGGCCCTATTAAGAAGTCTGTCCCCATCTTTCTTATAAGCCCCCTTTAAGCCTAAAGGCTGCTATAAGGTCTCCCCGGAGCCTTCTCTTCTCCAGGCTGAACAACCCCAACTCTCTCAGTCTTTCCTCACAGGAGAGGTGCTCCAGCCCCCTGATCATTTTTGTGTCCCTCCTCTGGAGTTGCTCCAACAGGTCCATGTCTTTCCTGTGCTGAGGACCCCAGAGCTGGACGCAGAACTGCAGGTGGGGTCTCACCAGAGCAGAGTACAGACATAAGGACCAGCACTGCAAGCCAAATACGTAGTCCGAAAAAACCTTGGGAGGCAAAATTTCTGTTTTATCTCCATCCTGCATTTAGAGGCAGAAGCTGCCATCTTCAGTGAACTTGTCATTAGCATGAATGAGAATGATATGGAGCAAGTGTCTGACTCCATTTCTGCCACTGTAAAACTAAAGTAATTCTCACTGTAGGGATGCTTTTCTGTGGGTGAGCGCTTCTGGCATTTGACTGTTTATTTAGTCGCTTCAGTAGAATCATTGATGTCAACAGCAGCCAAGCATGGCCCCAGTTGGCCAGTTATTAGATAAAGAGGACAAGATTACAGTTTCAGGGGAATGTGACACACACAGCACCACTGATCTTCTCACAGTGGTGCAGTGTAGGAAGATAAACTGCCCTGGTTTTAACAATATAAGAACCAGGCATCTGAGACAGAGATGGTTTCACTTGTGTATTTTTAAAGGCATCACAATCTTCTTGTCTGGGAATTTGTTTGATTGTTGTTTATCTTTTAAAAATCTGGAAATCAGCTTTCTCCTTTGTTTCAGCAGAGAATTTTTCAGCAGTTTCTGCTAAATAAATATAAGGCACGGGATCTTGAACAGGTATGTTTTTCTTTAGGGTATGTGCCAGAAATTGGAGTTAATGGGTAGCAACAGCAGAAATAAATGAAAATTCTATGCTTTAAACAGGGGACAAAATACTTTGTCCTGTAAAGATTAATTTTTTGGTTACTTTTTATAAGGCTCTTGCAAGTTCTCCAATCTCTTTTCCAGGATAAATGTAAAACAGACAGACAGAAACTCTTTTTATACCTTCTGCGATCATCATAAAGAAACAAAGAATGACATCAGCCTTAAAAATATCCAGGTGACCTAGATTATCAGCTGAGAAACATGTTGCTAGGGCCAAAAATTTGGCCAGCAAATTTGAAAATTCTGGTAATTTGTAATTGCAAATAACCCAGCCATGCTAGTCAGAGCACTCAATATTTTTTAACCTTATAACTGGATATGCACAATAGGTCAGTGTGTGCCTCAGCAAAACTGGACGACAGGAATCCACCAGCGTAAAAGGAGGAATGCGTTGCGCACGAAAGGGAAAAACCTGTTCAAGTAAACGGTTTCATTTGTATCTCGCAGCAAATTAGATTCCTTCAAAATCTCCTCAAGGGAGTGTGGCATCATGAAGCCTTTCATCGGGGCCCCAGACTGGGCTGTGCTTCAAACTTCTTCAGAAGAACAGAACAAACATCCTCCTTCCACTGAGCCGGATGTTTTCTGAAGGTGGAACAAGGTATCCACTGTAACTCAAAGGGAGGAAGGATCACATAACACCAGGCGTAAATGTGGAGTTACCAGTTTTCACAGGCTTTTTTATTATTATTATTACTTTTTTAAACCAGGAAGCTTTTCCACATCCCTGTTAGAGCTATGAAGTTCTTTGTGTTTCCTCTGCTTTGGATGTACTGACAGTCAAATTCCCGGCTCTCAAACGCAGTCATTATGTGCCGGGCTTCTTAGCAGAGAGAGTGGCTGGTAGAACATTTCACTCTCATAACAGCCCTATGACAAGTACAGAAAACGGTGTACGTGGAAAAATATTTATCAGGAAGCATTTTCTGTATTTTTAGGTTCTCCTTTAAAGCAATTTAGTGGCTGGAAAGCAAGGGAGAGGAGAGCAAGTTCCCTGCACACTGCCAGTAACTTCTCTGTAGACTTCAGCTTTGGAACCCGGTGCTGACCAGCTACATCTAAACTTGTTGGGAGTTGCCAGCAGTTCAGATCAGGGTTGAAGCACCTTTCTTATGGCACCGTGCAAGCAGTGGTTCCTGCATTTTTCTTCCCTTAACTCAATATGCCGTTGTTAGTCAATAGAGCAAAAGTTGTTTCTATGAGCTTCTTCCTACTTTTGATCACTCTCCAGAATTAAACAGATTTGTATTCCTGTTGTAGAGTTAGTTCTCCAGGATGATGGAACAAACCATGGAAAGGGTCTTTTTCTCCAGCAAACTGCCTAAGTTTCAAGAAGGATCCTTTGTGACATTTGGTCACTTTAAAATAGTTCACGTTCCTCTGGACTTTTCTGTTGTTGCTTTAATGGTTTTGCATGTTTTGCCCACATATGCAAAAATACTTAGATGGAGATGTTGTTTTAAGCAGTCTGGAAAATTAATTTTTTCATTCATGCCCAAGAGAGGAAAGGGCCTGATCAGCTCAAGGGATTAGTAAAAAGGGATCTGAAGTTTTTCACCTCCTGGTGACTCACTTCTAGACTGCAAGTAGTAATGATTTCAAGACTGGCCAGCAGCACACTGAAAAATGTTTCACACTTGCAGTCCCACTTCCCTACATGGGAATGTCTGTCACAAACCTCATGCTGCCTGGCATTCTCCGTGAGTTTGTGGGCATTTTCAAACTAATAGACTAAAAAATGAATGGTGGGGAGATGACCTACCACTTTACCTGTAGAGGGTATGTCTCAAAGACAGAAGAAAGTCATTCTATGGTCCTCTGTGATTGATTTATTATAGTGATAATGAAAGTGGTTTTCTCTTTTACACGGTCAGACTGTCCATCTGATAAGCTTATGTTTACAGAATAACGTGTCTTGGACATTGTTAAAAACAAGAATTGCATAAACAGCAGTAATGGAAGCTTTAACAGCTCTTCCATCCCACATGGTCCGGTCTTTTTCTGGAGGGACAACCTTTCAGAGAGAGAAGATAATTTCACTAATACACTGGTTGAATATTGGCTTCTCTGTTGAGATACTACTGTGTCCTCGAATGATGATAATGGTACCTATCTACTAGGAATGAGACACAATTCTCGTCGCAGAAGCTGTAAAAGATAATTCTGTTTTTTAAGTAAGTGCCTACACAGCACGGTGAATTACACTCGCGGAGGTAAGCACTTATCTCTTAAGCTATGATGAGTATCATAACTTGAAAATGTCCTTCTAGACCTAGATCATAACCTAGAGACACTGAAGTCAATATTAATCTTTCCATTGACATCAGTGGGTGTTAGACTAGAAGAAAATTGTGAAGTTCAGCACATTGACTTTGGAAGAGTAACTGGATGGAGCAGTAGATGGGTGAAAGGAAAGATGGGTGCCAGAATAATCGATAATAACTGAGATTATTAGCAGTCGGTTAAGAGCTTGAGTCATTTTTTCAGAAGATGATGATCAAGGTTCCTACATATGCACAAGACACAGGCTGCAGCAACAAAATGAAGCTCCAAAAAAATTAGAAGTGATGTCCTGAACCAAATTAGAGCAGTTTCCCAAGCAGTCCCAATCATTAGCTTGAAGTTCTTTGCGGAACTGGTATGAAAAGGAGAGAACAGACCAAGAAGCAGTGATAAAGAACAGACTCTTGGCTCAGCCAGCTTCAGAAGATAATCACAAGCTTTCTGGAAGCCAATTTAAGTGCCATGCCAGAGCACAGTCTAATTTCTCTGTTAAGCCCTTTGCCAGGAAATAAACTATTTCATTCAAGAGGTTATTGCATTAAGCAGAAATGACTAAGGCTGAGATTCTGAGATCCAGCTCAATGCTGAATGTCACCTCACTTGACAAGCCGACCTTAAATAACAAGAAAGGCATTCAAAAAGTGAGCTTTTAATTCAGTTATATATTTAGCTGGGCCTCTTGCTTACCTCCAGATATCTTGTTTCTTATCAGAATGAGTTTAAAGCTTCATGGAGCATAAGAGGGAGGAAGGCTGAGCTGCTGTGGTGCATGACTTTATTTACTGAGTAGGATCAAATGGGTGAGAAACTGGTGTTGCTGGACAGGAAATAGGATTCCCTTCTCTGCACAGAGCAATGCCCAAGTGTGGTAGTAAGCAGAATCTATTGAAAAATACCAAATGTATTCACAAATACTTTAATGAGTTTGTTTTACTCTGGTTTCTGCAATCAGAATTATTTGCAAATAGTTGGATGACAACCAGATATTTTTTTTCAGAAGAATGCCATTTCATTGTTCTGCTTTAAAAATTTCCGTCATTCAATTAGGGAGCTGAAACAATGTCTTGGACAAAAATGACATGTTCGGTGCAAAGCAAACAAAAAACAAACATAAGCCCAGTGGTTTTTTCCATTAAAATAGCTGTCTTTCTCCAGCTGGCTATCCCAGTATAAATCCTAATGCAAGCAAGGCACAGTGGTTTCTATCTCTGCAAACACAAGGAGAAATGCAGCTGGGGGGAGCAAAGCTGGGCTGGCCCAGGTACCTCCAAGTGAAGATCCCTTTTGCAGTGAAGACGAAGCCTTAAGCAATCGGCCACACAACATGAGTAATTCATAGTAAAGTATGCAAACAAATGATTCACAAATAAACCATAGCCTGAGAATTATTAATTGATGGACTCACTGGATTCTGACACATGCCACATTTTTAAAGATTTCCTAACCAAAAAAGGTATCCTATTTGTTGCGCATTTTACCCATAACTTTGGTGTGCCTAGAAAGAACTGCATTGCTCTGAATTTTGATTTTTTTTTAAATGGAAATTGTATTGAAAAACTTTCCTTTGAATGAAACATGAGGCCTTGACCACTTTTTTGTCATTATGACTATGGCACTTTTCACAGAAGTAGGGTGTTAACCTCTGAGACGTGGCTACAGTCCAACTCAGATGTTTTTCTTTCTTCCTGAATTTTCTCTGTAGTTTCAGTTGGATGACGTATTCCTCACTTCCCTTCCTTTGTGTAATCCTGGTGGCACAGAATGGGAAAGGCCGCTGTGTTTCCCACCACAGAGGACGCCTGCTACTGAAATGCCACCAGAGAGAGAGATCTGCACAAAGAGAACCACATTCATACTCTTCAATGCATCTAAGGGAAGCTGCATATCTAGGAGGCAGAGTTTGCCCACGGTTTATTAAGCATGCTGGTATCCTCCTTAGATAATAGCAGTGCAGAAATGGGGAGCGGTGTTATCCTGGGGATTGTTAGTTGTCCGTTCTTCATCCAGAAAACAAGGGTTCTTTTGGTCAAGCCTAGAAAGTGACAGAGAGGACCACGATTAGCTGATGAGCTATTAAACTCCAAATTAAAAAGAAAAAAAGGCAATTCTGCAGCATAATAAAAACTCCAGAGAAACAGACAGCTTACAGATGGTCCATCTTTATGATACATAAAAGAAACCTCAAAGAATTAAAAAGGAGTCCTCTCTGGTGTCTACTCCTCTTTTTTATATTAAGCCTGGTGCTTATGCCTGAGTATGAAAATCTTTAACACCTTTTCTCTGCCACGATGTCTTGTCAGTAAGTGGTGCCTTTTGCAAGCAAAGACATATTTCTCACATTTCCCCCCAGTACTGTTCTAAGGTGGAAGACTACTTCTCTTTTTTATAGGCAGGAATCTGAGATATGGGCAAGTTAAAGGCCTTTCCAAAAGGTCTCTGAAAGGTCTGGGCTGGTATTTCTCCACGGTACCACAATCTCCCTCCTAACACAGCTACATATCTGGGCCTGGAACGAGCTTTGTTGATATTTTGGCAGCCCTCAACTTAGAAGTAAAAGACGAAGCACTCAGGATACTTTTCAGAGCCTAAGAAGGCATTCAATAAAACCAGGACAAAGTCAGCCTTGATATTGCTAATATTTCATAGAAAATCCACCTTATCCCAAGATCTTATTTTTATAACCTTTCAGGATTTCTTTGTATACTATAAAGAGAGACACAGCCATAATTCCTTGTGGATAACTTCTAAATCTGCTTCAAAGCCGTAGCGGGGCAATACCCCAGGATCTAAGTGCTTCAAACTTTTGAACAACCCAGATCTGACATTTGCGGCTTAGGCCCATCTCTGCTCTGAAGGTTAGAAAGCTACTCCCATTCCACCGGTGTGATTTTAATTTTAAAAGCAGTTCTCCTGGCAGTCTGCTCTGCCTTCAGCCGATTACGTAAAGTAAACTATTGACATATGCAGACCAGTTGAGGCCATTTTCTCCGTTAAATTCAAACCTTGTTTTAAAAGTGCAGTTTTAACATGTTGTTCTTTCTGAAATATTCCACAATATGTGCTTTCACGTTTGGTTATATAACATTACATTCTTTTACAATAATAAAGCTGAGTGTATTTTGGAATTGTTCACAGACTGAAGCAGTTTAGCAAATGGGACACATCCAGATGTGAAAACGTTCTGTGGCTTGGCTAGACATGTTACTAAACCTTTGACTCAGACGTCCAAATGATGCTCAGGATGAATTTAGATTTCCTTTCTGAAAGGGACCTAGCGCTTTCCTAGTATGCACAGGAGGAACCAGGGGTTCCTATTTCTGATGCTGGGCTTCTGCAGTTTAACACAGTTTAGCATAAATTTAACCGAATGTTAATTCAGTAAGATGTTAGAAGTGCTCCTGAGCTTCATTTAGGTACTTACATAATCTGCTAATGGCCTTGATACAGGAGAATACATCATTAAATAATAATGCTGTATCGAATCCAATGTCTTCAAGCTTCAGACAAGGGGCAGAGATGACTGGAAGGAAAACCCTGCTTGGTAGTTTTTCATGTATGGGCAAATTGCTATGACTTTTCCAAATTCGTAGATGGGTATTAAAACGTGAGCAACAAGGGAATCTGCTATTCTAACAGAATAAATAAAATCATTTGTAAGTACCTGGAGTTTTTCTGTTTCGAGAAGTTCAAGAAGGGATGCGATGTAGGCAGGGCTGCTGCTATACAGCACCCTTTGGGTGCAGATGGGCAGCCAGTGTGCTGCGACAGCAGACTTTGCCAGGGGACACCTCTTTCCTGAGGCCATTTTCATAACTCGGTGGAACAGAAGGCAACTCAGGCCAAAGCTGTGGTCTGCATCTCCAAACAGACATTTGAGAGTACTTACAAAGCTCTGCCAAGGGTGTGACATCATCGACGTGAGTCTTGGCGCAAGGGATCTCTTGCCCACTTACCGTCCGTTGTCTCCTTCTGCATTATCACGTGTTGCCATCCCCGCCGCAGACGCATGACCTGCACATTCGATTGCTGCAGCGTACTGCTTCACCCTGGCTCTGCGCTGTCGTCTGCACAAATTTAGGCTTATGACCTTACAGGATAGATCCCACAGGACTTATATATAAATTGGTCCTGCATCGTCTCCGCCCAGGGAGAAATTTGGTGGACTTCAGGAATTTCATTACAGCCTCCGCATGCCACCCTTTGCTCTGGCCCTTCACCGTATCAGTGACGCTTGATTTGTCTACAGCCTGGGGAAGCTAGAGGACTAAAAGGTCTCCACTAGGATCAAATAATCAGCTTCGGTTGGCTAATTCCAATCACAGATTCTGGTCTGAATCAGTCAGGACCTGCCCCGTTAACTCAACAGCATTTCCGCTGGTATGAAACAATGGGTCCATGTCAACAGTGTGCTGCTCTGGTTTTACATCACCTTGAAATCAAAGCAGTCATCATGTCATCAGCCTGCAGAAACACAGTGGTGAGTTCACCCACCATAGTTATTTAAAATCTGGTTTTTTCTTTTTTTTTTTTTTTTTTACCCCTGAGCTGACTTTGATGGAAAACTCTGGGCTGACTGCCTTTGAGTTTTCTATTTTATGTTGTTTGTTGTTCTGCTTCCTGGTTATTATTGATATCCCATCATTATCCAAATACTTTCTAACCACAGGAATTAGTGCAGCTACAAATTCTCTTTTTCTTATTTCTCCCCTTTGCTTGTAATTTATGAATCTTTATTTACTTCTAGAGGCCAAGAGTCACAAAGTGTTTTCATCCTCTCCCTGCATATAGGCACAATACAGTGATTTACCATGTAACCAAAGACTTTAGATTTATTATTTCACAGCATTTATTGTTTTATTTATCCACACAATACTTATTTATCTATTCAAAGGATTCATCCTGGCACAATTCAGTTTATTGCAGTGGTGAGATTCTAATTCAAATGTTGAGATTTGGCTTTCTTTATCAAAGTTACTATTTTAAAAACATGCCTATCTCCAAATGCCCTTCATTCACAGCTGCGAGATATCTGGGTGGGAAATAAGAGAGAACTTAAAATTGTATGCCAGATCTGCTTTATTTGCAGATGTGCCATGTACACAGAATGGCCACCTGTCCTTGCCAGCAGTAAAAGAGATGTATATTAATGTCTGCACTCAGCTTTGCAACAACGAAAGCATTCTTTTCAAGGAAAAAACTCTGGACTTTTCATGCACTTATATGGTATTTTGTAGCCCCAGTACTTCAGAGCCAAAGGAAATGTACATGTCCAAGAGAGTTTGCTGGATACACAGACAGTATTCTTGGAACTGGGCTTAACTGTAATCATCAGGGAAATCACTTTGTTGCTTTCCTTATGCTAGTATAGCCAGTGTGCAATGCAGTGTGAGCCTCCATCCAGAGCAGGAACTTCTCCTTTCTTTCTGAAAGCAACAATTTTATATGTGATAGATTGACAAGCAGCACATACACACAAAAACATCCAGACTTTTCTTCTCTTTGAACTTTATCTCTGGGAAGCCTCACACTCACGTGTATATTAATCTACCAGTTCTTTTCTGGAGACTTCCAGTTCTGCTCCAGATCTGCCTTGAGCGTTGAGAGTCATCTCACCTGACATTAGGCATCTGTAGCATAGATGTCTACAGCTAAACTAGGCATCCGAATTGCCTTTTGTAGTCAGCGGAGAGAAACAGGCATTTTCAGGGACCAAGGTTAGGGACCTTTTTATTCAGAGCTGGTTCGTGTCAGATATTTAGCCTGGATGAAATGGATTTTGCCCTAAAAAACACTTAATAGATCTTCACTGTCTATAAAGGGAGCTTGGGTGATTGATTGGCTCAGATGTACACATACATGTTATAGTGACGTCCGAGCCCTAACGTTCTGTTCAAAGTAAAATCTCACCCTGATTTGACATCTTCTGCGGATGCGTAGTGGGTTTATACTCCATCTAACTAAGGCAGACATTTCAGCCTTCGCTACCAAAACCTGTTTATCGCTTTCTCAGTCACCGTGTACTGTACCATGATCTTGCTTGTCAGTCAGACCCATATGCTGGGTATCAGTTTTGACTTCTTTGAGCTCTTTTGAATTTATTTAAATACAGGCTGTCTCAGTTGTTTAGGTTCCTCTAGGATAAAGCCTTTCCTATGCATCTCACAGGCAAAAATTCTGTGCAAGCTTTAGGTCTTTTTCATGAGCAAGCTGGAGAAATTGTCTACAATCAAACTGCATAAGAGTATGAAACTCATGATAACTTTACTCAAAACATGGATAACTCTAAATATGCAGTTATTCTGTACAATCCATATATTATATGCATAGCCACATCTATACTATTTTACTGGCTTCTCCTTCTGTGTTCATCAAACCTCAGCTGTATCTCTTCACCTTCCCTGAGGTCCACAACTTTTCCTTCCTATCTTTTCCTATCATCCATACTGAGAGAGTGGCTCCTGCTTCTGTCTCCTATTTGCCACGTTTTCAGAAAAAACTATTCCCATTGAATAACTATCAATCAGCCCCGTTCATTGTTCTCCTTCAGATTCCTCCTCGTAGCTCTCCTTGGCCCTGATGCCTAAAAAATACTTGGCAATACATGCTGTCTTGCTGACTAATGCAGTTGCGTCGTTTCCTCACTCTCCATATAGGTCTGTTGTCTTTTGTCGTGGATTTAGATTGTAAAGTTATTTGCCCATGTGTATACAGTGCTAAGCTCAACTGCTCCCGAGCCACCATAGTACAATGAGTAAATAATAACTGTCAGATAAACAAATTTTGAAAAATCAGGGGTAAATAACTTGTCACAAAAACTTCCCTGTGGAGATTTCCACTGTCCTCTTTCATAAACACTGCCACTGTGCTTCCTTTGTTATAAATTCTTCATTCTTCTGGTTTTGATTCTTTCATGCTTCTAGTTGAAAAACTTCAGCTAGGTTCTGCAGCCAACACGCTGTTGCAAGCATGCGCTTTTTTGGTAGAATTCTTTTATTGGTTTTGTGTCTGCAATTACCACATTTTAGGGAAAAAGATCACTACCTTTTTGAATATGCCCAAGGGAGGCAGAAAACTTCCAGGCTGCAGCAGGTTTCTACCATCTGTTGCTCAGACAGAAAGGGTTACACTTCAGCTGGGTATTGGTGAGACAAGGTTTATTGGCAATTTTTTTTATTAGACCAGCTGGTATAACCTGAAAAATTAGACAACTTTCCAGAATATAAGCCCTTCTTATGTCCCAAATATGTCTAAAATATAATGTATACAAAATAGTCTAACATATCTCATGCCACAGAAACAAGAAACAGATAAAACACACCAGGAAAGGTGTAATAAACAGCCAAGCCCTGAGGTACCACTACATTTGGTCTAGAAAGAACACAATCATTGCTACATCAGTAATCTAAGGATTATTTTTACCAAAGGATGCTATTCTACTTAAGCCGATGGAGTTCTTGAAAGAGCTATTTAAACACCTCATAAGGAATTCCTTCAGAACAGAAAGAAAACCCCTGATTTTATGGAGTGGCTAACAAGTGCCATCCTAGCCTGGAACCCACACAGAGCAGTTACAGCTGTGATTACAGTCTTATGAGATAAATATCCTACTTCGAAAAAGTCCTTCTAGGTCTCCTATCCTACCTTGAAACAACCCTCATGTTTGAAACTAGGGTGTCATTTACAGAGCTGCAGTTTCTTCAGGTCTTTTGTTTTGTGTTTTATCTGTTTTATCTCCAGTAAAATCTAGGTGAGGAGATAATACGTGGAAGGATTCAACTACTACACAGCAGTAATTAATACTGCAACTATCTTTGAGAGGTGAGAACTATGTATTCACTGAACTTGTTTTGCCCAAATGTATGAAAACTGAGCCCTGTCAGGGGGCAACAACAGTTGATCAAGGAACTAGCTTAGGTGCCTGTCACCATTAAACATTAAACATCTATCTGTGCCTGCTCTAGGGTTAAAGCACCTGTCAATGCAGGCTGTGGCTGAACGGAGCCGCTCAGAAATGGATATAGATGGCTATAGGGGGTTCATCAGGAATAGAAATCCTTACAAGCTCCAGCTCAGTGCAATCAGTCAGCATTTCTGCTGAACTCTGCCAAGCCTTTTGTAGGCATCTCAACAGTTTTGCCTTGTCTTGTGTGCCCTGTGCCTCTGCATAACTGTTTTCTCCTCTCTGCTAAACATGCCTTATATGTTGGGAAATCCTGTTGATCTGGCATGATGCCCAAAAGCTTTTGCAGATGGGCAGAAATGTTTTATTCTGATAAAGAAAGGGCTCCAGATGCAAGAATATCAATTCTCCAAAAAAAGGGAGGAGAATACCTGGTGGAATGGAAATAAACCTCTTTTTCTCAAGGACAAGAGATATGCTTAATAGTTTTTCTAACTCCCTTTTGTGCTCGGCAGCAGCAATTTGTGCTCGACTCATTATTTTGTCTGTGGACGAGGACCTAATCTTCAGCTTGGTGTTTCACCATCCGCACAAGTACTTTTAGGAAAGGCAGTGAACTTGTCTGATGTTAGTCATTTGACTGCAGTGATTGCTGCTGCTTCAAATCTGTTGATCCTGACATTCTGGTAACAACTGCACTCAACTTTCTCTATTACAATTCTGGGCACTGGCACTTCTCTTCACCAGTGTCTTGATCTGATGCAGTGTCTGTGCAGCACTGTGAAATTAGTCACCTTTCTATGTAACACAGCACTGTTTCAAAGCAAATCTTTTTCAATTTACACTTGAAAATTCCAGACTTTATTTAATAGGATCTGGTCAACAGGGGCCTGTTCACATCAGGTATGAATGTGGTCTGAGAAGAACTAAAGACTGTAATATTAAGCCCTGAGTTAACCTAATCTTTTTTTTTTTTTTTTCCTTTTTCAATTGTAAGATTAATAGTCTTGGACTGTATTGCATCGCTTTACTACACTCTTAGCAAAACACATAGGACAGAAATCTCCCCATCCTAAAGTAAATGTCTAAACCAGAGTAGATGAATGGTGCTGCCTCCTCCACTGGTTGCACTTGAACCCCAAGGTGATTAGCTGAGACAGAGACATCTCTGCTATGGACACAGGGCACTGGGGGCAATGAATCCCATCTAAATTGCCTGAAAATACTTGAGTAACTGTATTCCAGCACAGAGTATGTATGCTGACAGTTGCTATGGGACAATTACCTCTTTGTACTGCCAATAAATATAATTTGTCCTTATAGTCCAAGCAGCCTGAGCAGTCAAGCAGGTGGGCCAAGATTCACGATGGTTCTACATGTGATATATTTATTTCTTTCTTCTTCCCTGAAAACCTAAGGAATAAGGGTACTAGTTGTTCAACTATAGCATGTATGTTAGGATTACATCTTTATTTACATAATCACATGCGATTTTGTCCCACAGAACAGGGTACAGAATGATTTCACAGGAGGAAGGAATCAGGACAACCTTCCATCTGGCATCTGCTTAGCTTTCCAACCTATATGCATGATGTTTTGCATAGGATGTATAGGAAATGTAATGATGGTAAATTGCCTGTGAATCCTGTTCATGGTGCAGTCAGGGAGTGAGGGGAATGGTGAAGGATGAGAAGACAGTGCAAAGAAATTAGGTTATATTTTAGCATCAGTTTTCTTCACAAAGCATGCTGGGAAATGGCAGAGAATGGGAGAAAAATGAGGTTATTAGCAAAGGCTAAGGAAGGAAGTTATGGGAGTGTAGAATAAATGGTAGCATGACTCAAAAACCATGGATACTCACTGTAGAGCTTTGAAAGAGTTTAAGATCCAATGAGATGCCAATAAAACTATACAGCATGCTTGTGAATGCTCATCCAGTGTTTCAGTGTTGAGAGGACAGGGGAATTCATGTTTATTTTGTGTCTGGAAACTCCAATATTTGTCTCTGAAAAGGAGCATCAGCAATATCTGCTTCATTTAACCTTTCACTGCTTTCTTAGGTGTAAAACAGAGGCATTGTCAGCCCCATGGTTGCCCTAGTAGCACGTCCTGGTTGGACTTAAATCTAGCTCCTCTAGCTCACACTCTCCTGAATGTTTGTCTATATCATGCAGATGGTGTAGAGCATCCTCTAGTAAGTGCTGATCCATACTTGCAAATCTGTATAGTAGAGATGTTCCTGATCTTATCCACTGTCATTTTTCTGGAGAAGATGCCCTGCAGAAAGCAGAAGTAGAAAAATGCATCCCATATGAATGTCATATTGGTAGACCAGCTACTAGGATTAAATCTGAAGCGCAATGTTTTATGTTCTTTCCAAAAACCTATTTTGGCCTTGCCAATTTTAAGTCTGGATAGCCTTGGAATGCGTGTACATGTCTAATTTTTCATAGAATCATCTTTAAGTATTGGTGAAAGCGATGTATTGTGGCTATAAGTATTCTACCCAGCAATGTGCAAAGTTAGAAAGCACTTATTTTGCCTAGTTGTGAATGTTCCCCAGGACTACATCCTTCCAGCTGAGAACTGAGAGTCCCTGTGCTAATCAGCAGGGTAATACCAATTCAGTGTCACCTCTAGATCATTCCTGTGTAAGAACAAAGGGAAAAGCTCTTCAAAGGGCTAAAGGTCCCTGAAACTTTTCTGCTGCAGAGTCCTCCAAACGCTAACCAGATCAAATTGCCTCCTTTACCTAGCAGCTAACTTCCCTCTCCTTGTATATGTTCCAGGACAAGTATCTGGCAGGTACATGTGAGCCACTGCCCTTGAGTCCTGTAAATCTACTTTTAACTCACCACCCTGGGTCTCCTGGTGTTTCTTCTCTCAGTCCCAGCCACAGACTTTACTGTCTTAGGCTCCACAGGCCAACAGCCCAGCTGCCAGAGTCTATAGACAGATGTTCTCTTCCAGAGCCAGCTGTTGGTGGAAGAAGTGACCACTTCTGCCTGTGTCATTGTGTCTCCCCACCAAGGCTGCTATTCTTTCTTCCCTTTTAAAATATCATGGGTTTCTTCTGGTGAAGCAGTGGGAGTGCTTCCTAACCCATTTAAGTGAAAAGCAGCCAACTTGGCTTAGAAAGTTTAAATAATTCATTTTCACATTCTAGGTCACTTTGCCAGAGATGGGTTTAGAAGTGTTTACAAAAACAACTCAGCTGACAGATATGAGGGGTCAGGAATCCACGGAAGAGCGGCAGCGAAGAACATCATTTGGGAGTGATAACTTCCAGTGTCACAGCTGAATCTAGAGGAAGGTAACGGGTCACAGACTAAAACTGCCTACTCTTCAGAAAGAACGTGGGCAGCTGATGTACACAGCTAGTAGCGAAGCCATGCTTCGGTGCCTGGAATACCGGTTAAGCTACAATTCAAAATGGAATGATAAACTAGAAAGATGATCAAAATATGACAATCCTTACACATCTTTTGAAAAGGAAATTTATGTCTCACCCTTACATTATAGTACTCTGAATCCATCAATGAAATAGGAAGAGGAGAAGAATCAGATCACAGAGAGTTGGACTTGAGTGAGCCTTTGAACAAGTTCTTTACAAGGAATAACTAACCTATTTGAGAGAAGTAAAATACCATCACAGGCCAGAGATGGGAGAAATCAGTACTCACTCCACCCACGTTGATCACGGCCAAGAGTTAACACTGAGTAGCCAAGAGTTCGGAGTAGAAGCCACACTACTCAGCACAGCCGTGCCACGCTGCTGAATGGCAGGAGACATCCCAGTCCTCACAGCTTGGTGTCCTACTACGTACTTGCACTTTTGCTGTAATAACGTTATACAGACCTGGGAGTGATGATGGGGACAGTGTCAGCTACTCTGTCATAAATGCCAGAAGCAAAGCTGTCCCTACATCTGTTCTGGTGAGAAAGATTAAATGAGAGAATAAATGCTCTTTTTACTTGCCGTGACTCTTCCAAAGGAAGAGCATCATAAACCAGACATCAATAAAGCATTTTCTACCCAAATTAAACTCTTGGTTACGTAATAAGAAAAACAACTTGTATTATTATCTGTAAAACTGCCATCTGGGGGCTATTCGTATTATGTTCCTTGTTTGGAGTGGTGTGCATGGATTTATGAATGTTCATTACTGAGCTGGAAAAGAGGTGAGAAGTAGGGAGGCAAAACCTGCAGACTAGTCAGTATTATTTAAGGAAGGGGAGACCTGGAGACAGAGCAAAGACTTTCTGAAGGGATATTCTAGAATAATGTGCTCAGCTTGGCCACTGTGTCAAATAAAGAATATAGCTGAAAGAAAGGTTGAGAGATGGGCAGTAAAAAATCATGTAAGAATGGAAAACCTTGGGTATTAAAGGAAAAATGCTGAAACTTAATTTTAGAAACGGGACAACGAGGGGAGACTATGATGAAATGCATGAAATGAATACTTAAAAGAGGCACATTGGGATTCTTCCTTTCATGTGCTTTTCACAAGAAGCCATTCACTGAAACAGAATAGTGGTGAGCGTGAAAGGAAGGAGGGAAATATTATTTCAAATACTACACGACCTCCACTGACTTACAAGGTATTAGGGTGAGAGATTAGCTGGGCTGAAGAAAGTATTTTCTGAATTTTTTGTATTTTCTGACAATTTTCACAAAAAATGTGAACATCCTCACTTAAAGGAATAGAGATCGAATTATGGTATGGAAGAGATATAAACCCTAAAATTCCATGGCATGAATGTAGCTGAACTGTAAGTGATACTGTCAGGGAGAAACCACTAACTGCAAGTATTCATGCACCTGGTTTTATAGGATCTGGCTGTTACCAAGGAGAGGATACTTAAGTAAACAGATCACAATTCAGGTCCAGTATGATAAATCCTATGCAAGCACCAACACTTTGGTGGACATCCTGGTTAAAGATGATGTCAGAAAAATTTAGACATCTATATTGAATCACCTTGTTTGGCTTTGATTGTCAACAGGATGAGATAGTGGGATCTGCTTAATCTTGATGCAGTGTTTGTAATTTTTTTGTAAAAGACCTTCAGATCCTCCCTCTCACTACAGTGACACTTGAAGTATCTTGTGCTGTAGCTATTACGTGGGAAAAATGTGTGTAATAAAACCTTTGTCTTCAGACATCTCTGAAATGGTACACTCTCAATACGAAAAAAGGCTCCCACTGAAGGCAGAATTTGCTGGGAATTCTCGATTTCCTTCTAGCCTTTTTGTCTTTGCAAGCTCAGCACAGTGTTAAACTCTTTGATAGAACTGCGGCATGTAATTACAGCTGAGAAGGTGCGGAAATGCTGTATACATAATAACAGCGTGTGCATATGCATTTAAAGTCAGCCATATCTTTAATTGCTGTGAAATTGTAAAGCAAAGTACATTCTGGTTTTAGTACTGGACACATTTCTTCAACCTAGAAACAAGGTAGATAACTCTGTTTTGATTGTTTGTGTCAGCTGGCTACACTCCAACATCTATTTAAAAAATAAAACCATGCCAATGTAAACCATAATAATTCCTGGGATTATATTAGAAAACAGAGATATGTGAATTATATTCTTTACTCAAAAGCTTTTGAGACTTCCCCTTCTGGAGGGTGTGTCACCAGCTTTTGGTAAGGAATTTATTACTTTACAAATTGCTATAAATCAAAACTATAGTGCATATGAAATGAACATGCACAAGGGAAAGACAGAGGATCGTGACCAGCAGCCTGGCGGCCGGTGCCTGTTCAGCTGCTGTGGGAATCTGTGTAGGAGCGTGAGTATCGTTAAGATATTACACCTTCTTTAACTGTGAAGTGCCATTCCCTGGGTAAAAGAAAACAAAAGCTAGATGATCACCATTGTTACAAATCTTAAGCCAAAACAAAGCAGTCATTCTTTTCTTTTCCAGTATTTAAACATCTCATTGTTGAGCCAAGAGTAAAATAATGCTGTTCTGCAGAAGCCTGTACATTATCCTGATGTGCAGCTGCTGAAGATTTAGTCAAGGTTGCTAACTGGGACCTTCTCCCTAAACCTCTGGCCTCCAGTTCAGGTCTTTTAACAAAGTGGCTTCATTCCAGTGGGTATCTTCAGGGACCTCGAAAATATGCTGACCTCCAGTTTTCTTTGTGGTGTGTAGTCCAAGATGTAGGCAGGGCTCCTCCAAAAACAATTTGAAAATGCAGTCCTAATATTACCTCTTCCATGTGTCTGTATTGTATTGAAACTTGACTTTATAAATAGAGTGGTCAGCTTTGAGGTGGTTTTAGCTCTAAGGATGAATTGTGAGAATGCTGTTGAACTGTGGCGTTTCGCTATGAGGTCAGAGAAACTTAGGGTTGTGACTCACAATCACAGGCAGATTAAAAACGGCTGTGGGGGCTGACACCTATAATATGAACACAGATTTCAATGTCCTCCATTGTGTTGACACTGGAAATTGTCCAGTCCCTTGATGAGCTGGTTCTGGGCACCAAAGTGGTAGGAAACTACTTCAGGGGGAAAAAACGTGAAAGCTTTCTGCTGATTTATTGCCTTGGAGTGGGTCATCGAGGGTCATATGAGCATGAGAGTGGCACTAGGAACAAGACGGGATCATATAGCCAGGGACTGACCGGGGCTGTGGCAATTGTCACCGAATTGTGATCAGAGTTGGACAACCACTGTGGGCCAGAGCCCCATGGCTGTGGATGGAGATCCTTTCCTGTGCCCAGCTGTGCTAGCTGCTGGTCCCCAGCCTCCTCCTCCCACCAAACGGTGCTATTGCCCAAGATCTGCCAGTAGAGCTGCCCTGTTCAGTCACAGGGAACCAGGACACTTACTGCTACGGGAATTAAGCAAATCCAGCTACTGGGGACTGAGAGACAGGTCTGCCAGCAGACAGGGGACAGGAACCTCCAGGGGAGGAAGATGGCCAGAGGTTTGATGGGCTGGGTACACAGGGTACCTGCAGCAAGTACTCCTGTGGTCATAGCTGTTTACAATATGCATGCTGGTTTCTACCCTTAAAGAGCCTGTGTGTTTTATCTTTAAAAAAAAACAACCCCAGAAACAGACTACTATGTGGCTTTATAACAAAATTTATTCTTACAGGGAAGAAATACCATGTCTCTTTATTTTAGTGGAGAGAGACATAGCGAGAAGAGATGGTAAGAGCTGGAGCCAGGCAAATTTCACTTGAGAAGTAAGGCACAATTGTTCAACTGTGAGAGTGATTAACCAGTGGAACAGACTACCAGAGGAAGCAGTAGATTTTCCATTTCTTCAAGTCTTCAGCTCAGGACTGGATGTCTTTGTGGAAAATACTTTTAATAAACATGAGATTTTGGGCTCAACTAACTAACTCAGTAAAATTCTGTTGTGCTTATGAAACAGGAGGTCAAGCTGGATGATATAATACCCCTTCTATTCTTAAAAGTCTGAGAAGTGTAAATGGAACAGCTATCAAGCTCCACTATGGAACAGGTTAGGGTATACGTTCATATGCTTTCCTTGTCAGTGGCAATATTTTGGCTGGAATATTGCAGCTCCTGATGACCTAGCGTCCAGGACAGCATCCTACTTCTGCTGAACCCTCCTCTGAGGTCAGCCTGCCTCTGTCTGAAGCCCCTTAGCTATGATTACCTCCAATTCAACATTCTTTGCATCTAATTCAGGTTGTGTTATATAAAAGCAGAACTACAAATTATGGGAGAAAGAAGTATGCTTTAGTACCAAGTGAAAGGTAAGTAGAAAGAAGCAAATTCAGTTAGATACAACAGATGCTATATGTGAATGAAGGCTGAATAACAAGCTTTTCATGCAGTCTTAGAGCTGCAATTTTCTCAGCAAGTCATCTCAAAAGCTCTCTGAGTCCTTAAAAATCTGTTTTTCTCCTGAAAATAATAAAGCAGCTCTTAAAAGAGCACTTTCCCTCAATAGGGTCCAAAGTCCATTAGCAAAGAAATCAGCATTATTATTTCCTTCAGTTTTACACATGGAAGTGAAAAAAGCAAGTTGTCCGTAGCTAGTCAGAAACTAGTGACAGTGATCTTGCAGTCTATATCTCAGATAGACATCTGACAAGATTAAAAGTATACAAATATCTTTATTTTATTACAAGAAACCCAATTTATTTTCTTAAAAGGGTTTTCTGTGGTTGTCTTTTGATAATAATCCTGAAGGAAGCGGGCTAAGGGATTCTCTTGCTCATAGCTGGATCTGGCCCTGATGACTTCCACCAAATATAGTTGAACAACAGACAATATATAGTTAAAAGTTGTAAACATTTCTGGTACCCTCTGGAGTGCCATTTCCGTCTATTTAACATCTCCTTTAGATGTAGTTAAGATGTTAAGAGTCGATCCATAGCCAGCAGCGTGGGTAATGTGCAGCCCAACGGCAAATGAGTGGTACCAGGTGGGAGAAGAGTTGATGCGAAGTGCCTGATGCTCAGCCTGAAATTCAGCATGCAGCTGTGCAGCTGCTTCGCATGCACAAAGCTAGATGCCTGCCTGCCATCTGACTATTTACATGAAACCATGATTAGGAACGGTTAGCATGTATGCACTCGGACTGTCTGTGCACTTGGCTACACAATTTAAAAGCAGGCCTTCAGTTTGAGGCTGAACTAAAAAAATAAGAAGGCTATTCCTATCATTGTTTAACAACACTGTTTTCATCTGTGAGAGTCACAGCAAACAGCCAAGTATAGGCCATAGTAAGCAGAAAGGATCTGAAGGTTCCACAGTTTTCGCAGTCAATTTTTTTCTACCAGCCAACTTTATAAACCACTTCCCAGCAATAAGCCAACATACTCACTACAGAAACAATAACTTTTAGTTTCTCAAGGATTAGCAGAAATATGTAGCTACCTTGAGCTCAAATCTTACCATGGCCCTAAAGGTAAAGGAAACAGGCCAATGAGACTTTCCCCTGATTTCTGCTGCTATGTAATCTGTTGACTACAGTATTGTCTACTAATCCCTGTTAATTCTGTGCTTCCTTTTTTGTCTGTCCTGCACCTGGAACATGCCTGTATAGAAGCAAACTCAAGAGGTCATTGACCTCATTGGCCTTATATAGGATCAGTTATACCTAAAATATTCCTGACTGACATTTCTCTAACCTTAAAGTCTCCATATACCATCCTGCACAGTAATCTATTCCTATTCATTATATATTCCTATAGTTTCTGATATGTAAATGGAATCCTCTTTACTGTAATTAAAGCCCATTGCTTTTTGTCCTATAGAAAATAAATTATTTCTTCTTTTCAATGGCCATTCATTTCTTTCATGTCCATTACCATATCTCTTCTCAGATTTCTGTTGTTTAGGGTAAGAAGGTCCAGTTTGTTCCATTTTTCCATTGCAGGTCATGGTTTCAACCCTCTCATCATTCCTGCTGGTTCTTCTCTGGACAGTCTCCAGCTGACTCATATTGTTCTTGAAGTGTAGTGCCTGGAACTGGATAAACAGATGAGACCTTAGCTGCAGTAGCTGACATTATTCAACTCTATCTGTTATAATCCCCTCAGCCTCCTTCCTGAAACCTGGTCCTTACTGGTGTGTTTTCTGTCCCATGCTTGTGCAGTTGAATGTTTCTGCCTAAGTGTAGTATCTCGAATTTATCTCCATTAAAAAGCTATTTTCAGACCCTTTTAGAAATATGCAAAGAGCTTTTGGAATTCTAATCCTATACCCCAGTGTATTTTCAGTCCCCTCCCACCTCTGTCATTTCCATGTGGAATGTGCCCATTTTCCATTCCAACAGCTAAATTATTAGTGACTAGATTGAAAAAGACTTAACGAGGGAGAGTCCCACTTGGTAATGCTGCTATACCAATAAAGGATGGCAGCAAGGAACAGTATAACGCAATTGCAACAGCGCTGTGCTAGTCTGGTAGTACCCAACACAGATACAGACCAAGTCTGTCATTTCCAAACCTTTTAAGGTCTTCAAGTGGAAAAGTGGCGCGAAGCCATGTTGGGCTATGGTTTAACCTGTTATTTTTAAAAGCAGCATCAGCTTATGTATTCTGTTCCCTACCTTCCCTTTGGCACTTGCTCGTACCCCTGCACAGCCTCTTCTGTCAGGCCAACACAACTACTTGTGTAGCCAAGTGGTAAGCCAGGTTGGAGGAAAACTAAAACAGCACAAAGAGAAGAAGTATAGCTCGTGGCTAGATGCATGCCCTGAACCAGGTCACTGTGGAGCTTGTGCAAACACAAGGAAGAGGACAAGAAAGTGTAGCTGGAAGTGTATGCTCGCAACGCACTTAAGAAAAACTCAGCCCTTGCTGTTGCTCAGAGAAATGGTCCCATGCACCTCTCTGCTCTTGTCTTCTCTCTGGCGCTGGGTGTAGTACTTAGAACTACTCTATTCTTTTTGGCTTGGTTAATTTTCAATCTGATTGGATCCCTGATCTGTCTGACTGCATACCTAAACAGTCGGTACTGTTGGCTCAAGACAGGTGTTGGGCATAGGAGAAAGGTCCCTAAAAAAGTAGCTTCATGCCTGGCTTTCATCTAGCTAAAATGACATTTTGGCCCAGAAAATATTCTCCTTTATTATGCCTTCCACTACCTCAGTGTGTTGCTGTGTGACTGATAGAAAGGACACAGCAGGTACCAGCAGTGTGTCCTGTGGCTGCTGCACCAGTGCCTTAGGTGCCTTAGCCTTCTGTATTGCTAAGGGCCTTCCATCTACAACTCCGTACCTGCTTTCCAGCCCCAGCTCCGTGTCCTCTCATCCCAGCTGCCTTGGCAATGTTTCCCAGAGCCTCGGGGGCAGTACCTTTCCCTTCTTTTTCTCATGCTGTTGTTCTCATGCTGTTATTCTTACGACCTTGCACCTGCAAATCCCTGATAGAGTTCTTGGCAGGTTCTCATGGGAAGCGATTGCCACCAGTGTGACAATCACCCCTTCTTCCCTCCTTTTCTTACCCTTTGGTTGTAGCTTTTAGTTTACATTACAGGGGGCATAAAGCTTAACAACCATCCAGCATGCAGCACCTGCAATGTAAGCGGTTACAACCAATAGCATTTGGGTGGATCCCAATAAACATCATACCATTACTATGGCAAAAGCGCTAGGGGGGGAGCTCTGGAGAGGAGTCCAGGAGAGGATGGTTTCTGGGACACCTCCCTCCCCCCCTTTTTTCTCAGCTGCTCACTGAGAAGAGTTCTCCCTTTCCCTTCTCATTCTCAATTTCTCTCTCTTTAGTTTATTTTGCTATTAGATTCAATGTATGCCCTCAGCTATGAACCCCACTAATAAATCTTTGTGCATGTGAACTTCTCCCTGCATGCTACATGCAACAGGGGAAAGGCACCGAAGGCAGGAATCCCCCTGACAGCCCCCTTGCTTTAGCAACAACAATCTTAGACTAGCTTTGCAGCATCAGTGCAGTTCCATGCAGTTTAAATTCATGGGTTTAAGTGATGGGTTTGCCATCACGTATAATGGAGGGGAGGGAACACATGGCTGGGCAGGAGGGAGAGTGACAGTGGAACGGCGGCTGCATTGGATTGGAATAGGGTGAAACCATACTCTAAGTGGGAAGAAAAGCCAGTAATACCCAAGACTTTCTTCTTTTTAGAGAGTTAACAAGTTTACAGAAACTGCTGTGACCAGAGGAATGGTTCAGGAACAGAAAGCTGCCAGTCATCACAGACACAGGTAGATCCTGGGGAGTGGGGTTCTTGGGAGAAGAAAGAGCAACAGCAAAGTCATGAGGTGGTAGGACACAGGAGCGGCTCCAGCAGCTGCTGGTGTGGACCGTTACCCCCTTAGTGCTGCTGGCAAATCTGTGCCTGCACCCTGTTATGAGGTTTCACAGTTATTTTGGAGTTTTTTCCAGTACAACTACTGAAAAATTAAACTGAAATATGAGCTGAGAGAATAACCCATTTATTTAAATATAGCTTAACCTTAGGTGTCAGACCCTTTTTCCCAGAAAACAATTCCTGCACCATGCAGCTAAAGAAAGCCTGAATTAGAAAGAATAAGTAGGTCTCTAAGGCATTTCTAAATCATCAGATTTTGTTGCAGCTAATCATTGCACTGATATTTTAGCACTGTGAGTAGCTTCTGAAGATAGTGCCAACACAGTCATCCTGGCTGTGTGTGTTTCAGTGGAAAATATTTTGGGCTAAGCATTGTGTGTGGCTATTTCCATAGAAAAATATTTAAGGGAAAGTGTATTGTCATGGTAAATTACATAGAAAAACTAGGGTGGGGCATGGGAAAAAAGGCAAAAGTTACATACAAACAGAAAAAACAGAAGCCACATTTTGCAAAATTCTATTCAATTATCCATATATTTTTTGCATTAGCTGCTCCTTTGATGAGTGATGCTCACACAGAACAGACAATACGGTGCAAGGCCTGACTCTGTATGGACTTCCCCACAGACTGGCTGTGTAACAGGGTTGTTTATTTAAGAGGATTCCCTGGTGTTAAGGAGGGAGCCAGGCCAAGGGTAGCCTGCCCAAGAGGTGCCAAGAGGGCATGGGGCTTCCCTGGGTGGTCCTGACCTGTTGCATCTGTCCCAAGTTGAATGCAAATCATGGTGGGGATCGTCCTTGTAGTGTTTTTTGGGAATTTGTGGAGAAAATTCTAGGGAGGCAGCTGCACATACTTCTGTTCACTATACAGACAGGGCAAGTGAAATACAGTTTATCTGAACATTAGTTTCTTATACTGGTCTTTCAGATTCTTTGATGCTGTGGAGATAGATTTAGTACTTAACCATTCATACTTCTAGGAACAAGTGCTAGGATGGTCAAAAGGATGGACATCAACCCTGAGCATTTAGGACATTTTTAATTGCTGCTGATACAGGCATATCTGTCACACCAGCAGCTGAGTTCCTGTTGATAATGGAGGTTGCATTGTTTTTGGACTTTGTCACAGAGCCAGCGTGGGGCTGCAGATCCCCACATTTCTTCCATAAACTGGGGTCTAAAGTCCCTTTGGAAATATGCTTCAAAAACTGTAAGCGTGCCTTGCTGGTTCATTGAGAGCTCCTTCACACACAGAACAAGCTATTCTGGAAGAAAGGTCACTTTAAACTAGAGTAAAGGCCCTGTTCACATGAGCTGTGGGTCCATGAGGATTTCTTTGGTGACGATTCTGGCTTAAGTAATTCTGGCTTTTTTCCTCTGACCTCCCTCTCTTCCCACCAATTGTCCATGTGCCACTCCCTGCACTGCGCCAGCAGAACTGTTTGTGTAGCTACATCATGAACAAACAAGGGAACTGATCTAATACAGCTAGGCAAAATGGAGAAATATTTGTTTTCTTCTACCAAATCGTTTGACCTGTGTGATTCATTACACAGCTATATAAATCACTCCCTGGCAGAGAACAGGAGGGCAGGTGGAAGCAGAAGAAATTAGATGGATGGGGTGGGATGGGACTGCCTGAGCAGCGCTGTTGCTGACCGTGAAACCACAGACTGAGTTTAGGTTTTACCGATGCTAACTGCACATTGTTGCCCCTCTCTCATCACAGCAGCAGAGTTGTTGGAGAGGCACAGACTGTCCTACACCCTGGGTCGAACCCTTTCACCCTTGAAGACAAAACCACAAACTAAACTGGCACACAGGGAGATTTCAGGAGATTGCTGAGCTGTAACTCACCACTACCATCAGGATGAGATCTTGTTTCTCAGCCATCTTTCACTCCCGGCTGCAACTTCCAGCCTTCCCTTGCACCAGTTCTGGTGGTCGTCAGAGAGTTTGCAGAAGTCTGGTCTTGTTCATTAGCTAAACAGAAAAGATCAAGTTAGTTTGTGCTTGATCAGTTTTCTTCTGGGTTAGTAAAGATGAACTGGCTTATTGACAGCCTTTTGAAAAGCAGAATCCATGGAAGAGAAGTGGTGGAAAACCAGAACTGGGAACATGGAGAAGGTTTGGATATCCTTCCTTCATTAGTGTTGTTAGATCAACTCAGCTGTCTAACCTTCTGATTCATATACACCTTCCATTTTTATGCAGGTTGTTAGCTCTAGCTGATGGATAAAATATGTGATTTTTATCCATATCATCCTGAGCTTCTGCGGCAAGATTTAAATGTGTGAGCTGTTCCTTGCTTTCAGAGCATGAGTCAGCTAAAGGTTTGACCCATTAATCTTTCAAAAGTGAGAGGGGAAAAAAGACTGCAGCCTTTTCTGGCTGTTGCATTCCCATTATGCAGAAGGGATGCTATGGGTTTCTGTGTTAATGCTTTTTCATTGGTTTCTAAATTTGCTGTTTTCATAAGACAAAAACTACGACATTAGCTGTCAGACTTACAAACTCAACTGGTGTTCTGAAAATCCGGCTGTGTTTTCAGATTCTTAATAGAAATACTAGTAAAACGGCCTCTGTAATTGGAGATTAACTGACAGGGCTCTTGACAATACATGAAGCAGAACAGAATCCACCTCAGTTGCCATGGCTATGTCTTCCCATTGAGCTAACAGAATTTAAAAAATTACTTTTGCCAGTTAACTCAGCAATTCTGACCTGTACACACATAGAAAACAGTTAATATCAATAAGAAGGAACACTTTTTATATAGCAGATGCCAGCCTCAGGTAACTTAGGTGCAGGGCTCTCTCTGTACACAGGTAAAATAACCGTGACCTAAGGCAGCACGATATCAGGGGCAGCCCAAAGGCCAGGGCCCCACTGTAAATGCTGGACCTCTAAAAACTCAGACTCATAGCTTCTCCACTGAGTAATGGGAGAGGTTTGAGGGCAACAGATACTGCCTGAGGAGAATACCCCTCCAGCCTTTTTCATGCTCCCGGTGGCAGTGGGAACAACAAGCTTAGTTTTCCAGGGTTCTGCTCCTTGATCTGTCTGCTCACTAGCTCTCTATTTCAAGTATCCTCCTTTCCCAGCACAGCCCCTTCACATTTAGGATGGCAAAATTCAGTGTTACCTAGACAGTTGAGAAACCCTGGGCTAATTCTTTAAACCACCTCTATTTCTTACATTCTTTCTTAAGTATCCTCTACTGCCTACTCTTGGAGGAAAAAAAAAAAAGAAAAAGTACTGGGCTGCCTGGACCAGCTGATTGCCAAAATCAGCACCAGAAGAATGCAGGAGGGTGGAGGTCCTTCTGTTTTATATAGACTACCTGAAGCATGTCAAGGAAGAAAGATGCCAGGGGAGATGTCCTGCTGGACCTGCTGCAAACAAGAAAGAACTGGTTGAAGATGTGAAGGTGCAGTCTTGGCTGCAGCAAATACAAGACTGTAGAGTTGAAAATCTTGAGAGAAATGACCAAGGCAAGCAGTAGAATCACAATCCTGGACTTCAAGAAAGCAGATTTCGGTTTACTAGGGAATCATCTTGGCAGGATCCAATGGGAGACTGCCCTAGAGGGCATGGGGCCCAGGAGCAGCTGGTTGATCATCACGGAGAACCTCCTCTAAGAAAAAGAGCAGTCCATTCTGATGTACAGAAAATCAGGCAACCATGGCAGGAGGCCAGCATGGATGTACAAGGGACTCCCAGCTGAGCTCCAACACAAAAAGGAAGTGTACAAAAAGTGGAAGCACAGATGGGCTGCCCGGAGGAATAGAGAGACATTGCTTGAGCATGCAGGGCTGGTGTGAGGAAAGCCAAAGCTCAGCTGGAGTTGAAACCAGACAGGGAGGTGAAGGTTAACAGGAAAGGCTTTGGTAGGCACACTGGCAGCAAAAGGAAGGCTGAGGAAAATATGGTTCCACTGCTCCATGGAGCAGGGGACACAGTGACAAAGGACGTGGAAAATGCTGAGGTACTCATTGCTATTTTTGCCATGTTTTTTTCACTGATATCGTCTGCCCTTAGGCTTCCCAGTTCCCCAAGCTTAGCAGCAGTCTGTGGGAGTGAAGCGGTACCCTGCACAGCAGCTAGGGAGCACTGAAGCTAACTGGACATACACAAGTCCACAAGACCGGATGGGATGCAACAAAGGCTGCGGGAGGAGCTCGCCAATGTCATTGCGAGGCTGCTCTCTATCATCTTTGAAAAGTTACGGAGATCTGGGGAGGTTCCTGATGACTGGAGATGAATAAAGGTCACACCTGTCTTCAGGGAGGGCAAGAAGAAAGATCCAGGGAACGACAGGCCAGTCTGCCTAACCTTAGTCCCTGGGAAGGTGACAGAGCAAATCCTCCTGGAAGCCACATCCAAGCACATGAAGAAGGTAATTGTGAACAGCCAGCATGTATTTACCAGGTCAAATCGATTGCTTTCTACAATGACATCACTGGCTGCGTGGGAGCTGTCGATGCTGTAAACGTTTTACAAAGCTTTTGACATGTTTTCCCATAGTACCTTTACAGTCAAACTGGTGAAATACAGCTGAGTAAGTGGACTACAAGGCAGGTGGAAAGTTGGCTTAGCCATTGGCTCAAAGAGCCAGTGGTACAAAGTCCAACTGGCTGCAGGTTACTACTGGCATCCCTCAGGGATTGCTACTGGGGCCAGTACTGTTTCATGTCCTTTACTGATAACCTGGATGATGCGGTGGGGCGCAATCACAGCAAATTTGCAGACAATACTAAACTGGGGGTTAATGATTGATAATCTGGAGATCGGGGCTTCTATGCAGAGTGTCCTAGACAGGTTGGAGGAGTGGGTTCACAGGAACTTCATGCAGTTCAACAAAGGCAAATGCAAAGTCCTGCACTGGGGGAGAAATAGCTTTATGCAACAGTAAAGGTTAGGAGTCAACAAAGGAGCCTAGTGGAAAAAGACTCGGAGGTCCTGGTGTACAGCGAGTGAAACACAAGTCAGGAGAGTGCCCTTGTGGCAAAGAAGGTTGACCACACACAAGGCTGCTCCTAGCAAGAGTGTAGCCAGTAAGTTAAGGGAAGTGGATCTTCACCTCTATTTGGCACTTGTGAGACCATACCTTACAAGTGACCAGTTTTGAGCTCCCCAGTACAAGAAATAGATTGATATGCTGGATTAAGCCCAGCAGAGAGCCACCAGGCTGGTCAGGGGACTGGAGCTCATGATGGATGAAGAAAACCTGAACGAACCGGGTCTGTTCAGCCTTAAGAGAAAGCTAAGAAGGGGGCTGATTGCTGTCTACAGCTGCCTAATGAGAGGATGTAGAGAAAACAGGTGCATGGGGAAAGGATGAGAGTGGAGGATGAGGGGCGAGGGACACAAATTGAAGCATGGGAATTTCTGACTCATTACAAAGGAAAAAAAGGTTACCGTGAGGGTAGTCAAACACTGAAAACAGGGGACCACAGTGGCTGCAAAATCTCTTGTATTGAGGTGTTCAAAACTGGACTCAACGAGGCCTTGAGGAACCAGCTTTAACTGGCCCTACCTTGAGCAGGGGTTAGAGATGATGACTTCACAAGTTCCTTCCAATCTACATGATCCCATGATTCTGTGAAGAAGTGTGCCTTGAAGAGGATGAATGAAAGGAGTGAGAGTGATTTACTTGCAACCCACATATATAAAAAGTATTTCAATGTCGCTGAATGATCCAGAAATATTCTGGGATGTAATAAAAAAACCCCCGAAACCAACTCATCTCTTAAGACCCTATGTCTTCAAGGCATTTGAGAAATTATTTTTTTTTTCCCTGACATTTACTATTGCAATCTTATGAGAACTCACATTTGGCAAAATCCTCCCATATATATCTAATCTAGCCCTCCCAAGTACCCACCATGTGCTTTTAAAATACCACTAAATCATTGTTACTTGAAGCTGACTACGGATTTTTAAAAAATATTTTATTGTTCTCCCATTTTCCTCTACGCACTAAGTCAAGGGCCCTACTACTTCCTAGTTAATGTATGTATGGTATTTATATAGCAGTATCATACTAATTAAACAAATAATGAACTATAACTTATGTATTTTTTCATAATAGCCCCCTGGGATGTAAGAAATGCTTCTTCCATAATGCAGTTGAGAAACTGAGGTACAGAAAAGCATGGAGGTTTTCCAAAGAGAATCTCAGCAGAGCACAAATTGAAGCAAATTCTCTGAACTTTCAAGCTTGTGTTTCACCACATGACTAATTCTTCAAATGAAGCTTGATGAAGTGTACTGTGGCTTTTGGAAACTCGGCTCCCCTGGTGTACCAGCCTTTCATGTCTTCTGAGAAAGCAAAAAAAGGCAAGTGGTTTAGACTAAGAACTGTCTAGAGAGACCAGCAGGATTGTCACCTGGAGAAGGCAGTCCTCGAGCATCCAGAAGACAGGTGAAGGCATAGACCAGTCTGGGCTGAGTAAGTTGGTGGCGGTGACTGAACGGGTTGATTCTGGGTGTGGGTGGGGAACTTTCCTGCATGCAGGCCAAGAAGCACAGGCTAGCTGAGACTTTCACTTTCCCTATGTTTTGGATGAGCCAGTGAAACGCGGTGGAGTTGAATGTGTAGCTGGCCATCTGGAGGATGTCAGCTGACAGCTGTGAAATGAAGGGGAGCTGTCTTCTCTCCAGTAGCTCAAGGGCACCCACCGGGATTAGTTAAAAACCCTCACCTCTGAGAACTTTGTGCCTGCCCTTCTTTCAACAGACTGCAGCACAGTCATGATTTAGTCTTAATTAAGATGCCAGTCTAAAAACATCCTGTCATATTTTAAAAACAAGCCTGTTCTTTCTTTCTGTATTTTCCCACAAACACTTTTATCACAACCTTGATCTTAAAGCACAGTCCCGAGCAGAGCTTTTATTAATTGTAAGCAACAACCTTTTGCTATATATTATGCAATGCTTCACTGGAGCCTGCAGTTCTGCAGATGAAAAGAGAGACAGTTTATTGCTAAAAACACTAGAGTACATGCACCATTTTAAGCATATCTCTTCCTCTTCATCTCTGGAGGTTATGTGAGATTAAGTTTTACATACAGGGCACGGCTCACCTCTGTCACTGCTCTCAAAGCAATGGCTTTTTGAGAGTGGAATGTCTCCCTCAGGGAGGAAAGACTTGTTTCAGCCCCTACAAGAAAAGCAGATAAGAAGCTGTGCCTGCGGGCATATTACTTTTCCCCTTTGGTAGAAGTTTTTTTACTGTGCATAGCTATTATGACTCTGGGACCTGTGGTTTCTGAAATAAATAAATACAAATCTGGCAACCGCAGTTACTTCATTTATAGTTGTAGTAGGAACTTGCCAGGGAGTACAGGAGCAGGCAGCAGAGCAGAGCCTATCTCCCTTCTGCGGAAACACCGTTTTCAGACTAAAGGACTTTTGAAGAGCAAGAGAACAACAACAACAACAAAAACCCTTTAGGCGCAAGAAACGCCACTCGGCAACCGCGGGAAGACGGGCAGCGGGACCGCTAACACCCGTGGCGACAGGGACCGCTTGTTTCTACCTCACACGCGTCCTCGGCCAGCCCCGCCTGGCACGGCCGCGCTACCAGCAGCGGTATAAAGTGCCACCAGCTGTTAAAAGACGGGTTAAATTCACGCCCGGCCCCTCCGAGGCGAGCGGGCACCACGCTGCCCCCTCAGCCGGCGGCGGCCACCCACCCCCACTCTCTGAGGCGCCGCGCGCCGCCGGGCGCGGGAAGAGCCCTTTTTCAGCAGTGTGGCAGCTCGCCGCTCCCCGCCCGGGGAACGGGGCGCGGGGGCTGCTTTACGGCAGGCGTTTCGACCTCCCCGTCCGCGCTTTGCGGCTGCGTGGCGGGGTTGGGGGGCGGGGAAGATGTCTGAGCGGGGAGAAGCCCCGGCGGCGGCGGCGGCATCGGCGGGAGAGATGCCGGCGAAGAAGCAGAAGCTGAGCAGCGACGAGAACAGTAACCCCGGGGACCTGTCCGGCGACGAGAACGTGAGGCCGGGCGGGAGAGTGAGGCGGCTGGAGCTGGGGGGGGGGGGGGGGGGGGGGGCGTGGGGCGATGAGGCGGGAGCGGGGCCTCACGCCGGGGGCGGGCGGGAGCGCTGAGGCGAGGGGGGCCGCCGCCCCCTCTCACCCTCCCTCCGGTCCCCGCTGTGAGGAGACAGAGCTCCCGGGCCGGCCCCCTCGGGTGTCCCGCGGCCCGAGGTCCCCGTCCGACCCCTGCGGGGCGGAGAGGAGGGTGTCAGCCCGCCCGCCTCGGCTCGGTGGCCGGTGCTGGAGGCGGGCGGGCCGTTGGAAGGGAGGCGGCGGCGTGAGAGGGAGCAGCGTGGGGCCGGGAGGCACTCGCTTGTCCTCCACGTGGGGTGAGGGAGAATTTGAGGCCCGGGCTGCGTGTCGAAGTCAGCTCCGGGATGTCAGACTGTTTTGTGTTTTTTTTTTTTTTTTTTTTTTTTTTTCTGCAAAAGAGCAGGATTTTTCCATCTTTTTCTCGCAGTTTTGTGTCGTGTGCCCTCACCGTCACGTTGCAGAGTAACATACAGCATAAATATATGCGTGCAGCCCTTGGGTGAATGAATGAGGGATAGGGGATAGTGCTCGGAAGCTTCTGTCAGCGGGGCATGAGCACTGTAATCTCTAAGTTAGGCTAAAATCTAGCGTTCAGAACAAAGGTAATGTGATTGATACGGAATAGCTTTATACTTGAAACATCAGTTTAAGGTATGTAGCAGTCATGTAGTTCCGGGGGGGGGGGGGGGGCGGCGGTTGTTAGCTTTATGCAGTATGGGTTTTCTTCTGGTTAGAGCATTTATCCAGAAAGCGAGGGATCTGGACCACATCTCCCACAACCTGTGGAAGTGCTGCTTGTGAGACAACAGGCAGGTTCAAGGTGCTCTGCACCACTGCCACTGAATTGTTTTACTGCTCGGCAGCATTTGTGAATCCAAGTGTAATTTGGTGACAAAGGCGTTCAGGTTTGCTTTGGTGTCCGTTGTAGACTATCAGTGACCGCGGATGCGGGCTGTCTGGTTACTGAAAATGTGACCTGTCTCAGTGGTGAAAGGACTCCCTTTACAAGAGTTTGTGACTGGACTTCACTACTCCTGAAGGACGGGGGTTCGGTTTGAAGTTGGCAAGAAGCGTTGATTTGGAGAAAGGGTGCATTTTGTTCTGCTGGTATCCTGGGTGAAAGTTTGTCAGTTACGTTGTAGCTGCAGATACCCCATCACACTGGGTACCTGGTGTTCTTATATTGACAATATCTAACTAGTCCAGAGAAAACTTCAGTCTTGTAAAGTATTATGACTCTGGCTAGCAAGTGAGCTTCGGAGACAAGACTTTGGCAAGCTCTGAAATATCTTAGGGCGGAGGTGAAGAAACTGGAAAACGTAAAAATTGTTAGACTCGGTTATGCATATTAGGGGAGGGTTGGCTCTTCTAGGGGTGCAACACGAAGGGAATCTCTCCAGGTTTAGGCAGTTGGCTTACAGGCTTGCGTGTTGTCTTTCTTCCTTTTTCTCCTCTCGATGTCCTGATTTTCAGAGTTGTTGGGCAAACAAAGACCAGTACACCTCTACTGGCTTCTGATGATACAGATATGAAACTGGGACAAAGAATAAACGTTTGGTGGGAATTGGTGTATTAATGTTTATAGTTGACCTTATTCTGTATTCCTAGTGGAGTTCCTGATGCAGCTTCATGTTACACTTAATCTCCTCTAGTGACAGGCTCTTGCCTGCCTCTGTCTCCCTTAATTCAGCTGTAGAAACGACATGGCCTTGGGATGAGTTCTTCCCCACACCCCCCCCCCTCCCCCCCCCCCCACTCTGATAGAAAGTGAACAGACTACCTGGCCAGAAAAAAAACCAAAAACAATCAGTTGATTTTTAACAAGCTGAACTTATATGGAAGCACAGGGTTGACAGTTATGATGCAGGTAAAGTTGAGGTGCACTGTGATGGGTGATGCAGGGAATAGAAATGTCCTTTTGAGTAGTGTCCTGCAGTCAGACTGCATATGAAATTGTAGTTTCTGTTAATTGTCTGAAGCTGATCTAAAACTGCTCAGCGACTGGGAGGGTTGTTTTGCACACCCCCTTTTTTTTTTCTTTTTTTTTTCTTTCTGTTCTCCTCATCCTTACCTTAGCTTTGGCTGCTGACAGTTGGAGGGCCAGTTGGATTAGTTAGCTGATCAGACAGCAAGCTAATTTTTTTGTTTGTTGTTTAACTTAGCTTTTAGTTGAAGCAAGTATCTGTAGGAAAAAGCAAGAGGGAGATGTGGGACTTCCTCTTCTAGTGGCAGTACTGACTTACTGCAGGACTGTGCTGTGCCTGATGCTGCTGAGGGCGTACCGAAGTCTCAGAACGGTTAGATTCTTGGTATGGCTAAGCATAATGTTTTTACACAAACAACTTCTTCCTTCACTACTTCAGAAGTACTCATTTTGTCTACGTCAAAGATGTTTTCTAGGGAAAGCAACCACTTTATCTTTCGACATTTTCTTAAGAGCAGCTACCGGTATTCTGAAGAAACTTCAGTAGATCATAGTTCACGTCTCTCCCTCTTGGATTAGTCCTCATGTGACTCATGTTCTGTTTCTAGGGAGGAATGCTGTTATGTTAGTAGTAGATTTAAATACGTGAATCTAAATAACACCAAAGTCCTCAGAGATCTTCTGTTCTTATGGAGGAGAAGGAAAAGTGAAAAGGCCAAGTGCTGCAAAATTAGTTGAATTTGTACAGCAGTTAATGATATCTTTATTACATTCTATATAATTTGCATGTTTTCAGGATGATGCCGTTAGTATTGAAAGCGGTACTAACACCGAACGCCCGGATACACCAACAAACACTCCTAATGCACCAGGAAGAAAAAGCTGGGGGAAAGGAAAATGGAAGTCAAAGAAGTGCAAATATTCCTTCAAATGTGTAAATAGCCTAAAGGTAGGTGTGTGTAAGCTTCAACATGGGAACACTGGGTACCACTTGCTGACAGTAATGTTAATGTTGACTGTGAGACAGTGTCAAGGCAGATATTTTAAAATATCTGTGTACAATTATGTTCCGTGGTCATGTGAAGAAAGTACCTTCCTTGTTTGTAATAGCTGAAGTTTTGGAGAGAAAGGATACTCAGAAATAGGAGACAGTAGGTAGTCCTGCAATTAACCCAATTTTTTGGGTACAGGTTTGCAAAATTGTGTGTGATGTGTTATACTTAGGTATTTAATTGAAGCTGTAGTTGCTTGAGATAAGAAACTGGATAAACAAATACAAATAAAACAAAACCTGTGACAACTTGATGCAAAGCACAGAACCTGCACAGATTTTTCTACCCATTGAAATGTATTTAAAAAAAAACCCAAACAAAACAACCCTGAAATAGCTTTTTCCTCACACTTACCAGATCAGGTGTTTTCTGTCCTCTGGCAATTGTCATAAATGCTATATAGTGCAATTTCCTTAGTTTATCGTGAGTGTTGTGGTTATGAATTTGCACCATATCTAGGTCATATTTATCTTCCCACATAATACCTGATGGTATTAAGGGATGTGGATTCATGGTCTTCACTCCCTGTTCTTGTGTTTTAGGCTATTATTGTTTTCATCTGCAGTGGTGACACACTATGGTGAACTGAATGAATTTTCTTTTTGATTCTTTTACACTGTCAGGATGTTGTTTCTTTCATTCCTCAGCCTTGTGTGGGATATTTATGTGGTAAAAGCTGTAAATATGCCATCTGATTGATTTTTTTTTACAAGATTTCTAAATAAAGAAAAGATTGCGTCTGGAACAAGATGGGAGTTTTGCTAAACTTTATATTTAGCTAACAAGAGGATGTGTGCAGCTCCATAGTGGATATTATTTTCTGCAGAATTGCTTTGAGAGGTTTTTGTTATTCCTCCGCACTTAACAGTTGAGCTGTGCTGATGTAGCCATTTCCAAACTTTGGCTTCAGACTGCCTCACTGAATTGCTGGGGTAGCAGAGCGGGAGGTGATGAGAGATTTGGAGCATGGAAACCTCCTTAATGACCTTTGCCACTGGAGAAATTGTGATAGGAAGTTATACTGACAAAAGTATCTGGAAAACAAGTTGATCTTAATGTGTTTTTTGAAGTATAAAAATTATTTCCAGTCCCTTCAGGGTCTAGGAGGAAAGGAAGTTCTTTCATTTTCACCTAGGTAGGCAGCTGTTCCTGTGATTTGCATGAATTGCCCCTGCAGACAGTGCCTTTTGTGGCTTCAAGTCATACTTCAAACACAGGTGCAGGCCTTTCAGAACCCAAGTGTTTAACAAGTTCTGAGTTTTTCTAAGCATATTGCTTTTCTATCTGCAGATCAAATATTCCAAAGGGGTTAGTACTTTTCAAGTGTCTTCTGGGAAAACAGAATATTCCCTCACCCCAACTTCAACCCAGGCCCCAATATGGGGTCACCCAAAAGACCACCGTATGAAGTTAAGCAATCCCTGACTTCTGTGGATTTGGATCAGGGCCTGGGAACAGATTCCTGTGCAAGTGGAGTCAAGCTGTGAGGGAGTAAATGTAGTGTTTCAGCTAAATGGGGTATTTTTGTTATCTTCTTTTTCCCATTTCTCTTTGAACTAAAATTAATGCTAATAATAATAAACGAGCATGTTAGTACAAAGACTAGGTAGCAGCCAAATTTGGTAACTCCTTTTTACTTCATGTTTGAGGAAGCCTCTCTTTTCTTTTTCCTGTTCTTCCATACTAATTTTGCAGATACTGTGGAGATAAACTCTATTGAATATTGTATATGGGTTCAGAAAGACACTTGTGACTCTTTGGATATCACATTACATATCCCATAGTTTATATGTCTTTGAACTATGCTGTAAGGTGCATGTACTGAATTAAGAGTGGACATGATTTAAAGACATGGAAATTAATTTTAATATTCTTTAGGAATGTATAAATTATGTGTTTTTCCACTTTCCAACTCTTGTTTTTCCCTCTTATTTTCCTTTGTACTTTTTTCCCTTGGGGAAACAAAGAAATATGGCCATTACTGTCTACTTTGAATGTTAAATGGTTATGATTCAGCCTGACAAACTCAGTGCTTGCTAAATATTCTTTTTAAACACTACTGTGGAAGTTATTTTGGGTGAAATTTAAGCATCAGGAAAACAAAAATATAACTTGGAAAATGACAGGAAATAAAAAACTGCCTTTTTTTTTCCTTTTTGTAGTACTGAGTTACTATAAGGTACACTGAGAAGTCTTTGCTCTCTGTGGGCTGAATCGAAATGTAGTTTGTAAATGAGCATATACAGCTAACAGATGCCCATCCTCACAGATCATACGTGTTTTGCTTGTAGATCTTTCAGCAAAGGACCGTGTGTGTTCTGTGTTGATGTGCTCCCTTTAAAACAATACTATTATTTGCCCTATCCTTTGCTCTTGCTTAGGGTGTGGCTCAGTGGTTGTTAGCAGTCCGATGTTGTCACTCAGCTTCTACTCCCTGTCCCCTGAGCTGGGAATTGGTAACCAACCCCATGCAAGTCTCTAGCTTGTTGATGTGTGAAGGAGAGATAACTAAAACCATTACCAATAATGGCTTGCTTCCACTTCTGGAACTGGAAATGCATGTGTGGTCAGTTGGTTCCCTGCTGGCAGTGTGGGTGACAGCGTATTAAAATGTCTTCATGTAGGTGCAGGTGATTATTTTTTGTGTTGGCATAGTATTTACTTCACTGCCTTCAGTCTAAAAACAGGTCTAGTCTTATTCTCTGACTGAACCTGAGTTGACGTTGAGTAAGGGCAGAACTAACGGTTGATTATTTATTTATTTGCTTTTGTAACACTTGTAGGTCTATTTTCTCCTCTGCCTTCTTTCTCTGGTGCATGAAGAACCTAAGTACTTTGGGTTTTGTGCCCTTTTTTCATAGCAGGGTCAAGATGGCATTTCACAAGTCTACTTTTGGACCAGCATCTGGGTCACTCTTCTGTCTGTACAAACTAGTGGTCAGATTTGCATGACATACTTGGCATGTCAGAATAACCATAATGTGCAGCACATAAAGCGTAATGTTTTTAAAAACCTGATTCATTGTTTAGAACTTGGGTCAAAAATTAGGGTGGACAAGTATTATCAAAATAGCTATGTGCTGTCTCTGACCAGTGAGGATGACGGTAGTTTAAATTAAGTGAGCATAACTTCTGCAGATATCCTAGTGACTTCCTGCAAGAGCCTCTGCCTGACTCCTTCATGCATTAAACACCAGAAGAACTGCAATATGTACAGTCAGGCTCTTGGAGGTTGTAGCACTTGATGTGGGGAATGTAGTGCAGATGATGCAAGTAGTCTAAAGACATTTGTCTCAGAGAATAATTTTTCCAGGGAAATAGGTTGTCTCTGAAAAAGTAAGTACTTCAGGTATGTACCCAAATATAGAAATATAGAAACAGTATAGCCCTCTGTTGTATCCCTCTACTTACTGTGTATCACCCTAGTCTGGGTCCTACCTAGAAAATCACAAACTTATCACAACTTATGCTGGACAAATATCCTATCCTGAAGGGGAAAAGCATCTTCCTCTTCATTTTTTTTCCCATTTCACTAAATTTATTAGAAGTGGTGGACACGACAGAGAACAAGGTTATTCCAGAGAAACAAACTTGAAATCTGCTAATATATCTCTGTAATAAAGGAGTAAGAATCCATGCATTTTACCTGTGGTATGTCAAAAGCCCTCAGTATTCACCAACATGACCTCTTTCACACAGAAATTCAAAACCAACTAATTATTAGTGGATTTTTTTTAATGTATTCTTTATTTGACCTCTCAGCCATTCTTTTCAAGGAAGACTTAAAAACACTCAAAAAATAAGCCTAGAAAGTAAAATTCATAACTTTATTGGACAGAAAAACTCATGGCTTTGCGTATGCAATTTTATGGCATAGAGTTTTCTTCATTCTTAATCTCTAATTAAACTATAATGCTTTACAGATGCTGAATACTTGCTTTTTCCTTCTGTCCTGGGGTCACTAATAACCTTGCTACTTTTTCCTTTGCTAGTATCCCATATCCCTCATCACATAAAGCTACTAGTCTGTTCTTTCATGTTATGGTGGGTAATACTTCAGGCTAAACTTTTAACTATTCTTTTTAATCTGTATTCAACTTTGAAAGTTGTTACCTCTCTTAAAGAAGTACAGGAGGGCCTTCATCTCTGAAAGATTTTCTCCCTTCTTTTTCTAGCTCTTCTAGCTATTTCTGTTAATAACAGATACTGCCTTTCTCAGTAAATAATGCCATTTTAAATTCTTCCAGACTTCCTTACTTTTCTGAGTAGTGTTGGACTCCCCACCCACACCCCCTCCTCAAATTTATTCTTTGGTTCTTGGATAGGCCAAAGCTGCCAGGGCTAATATTTCTCATGTTGTTTCTGAGAAGCACTGCCATTTGAAGGCTGCTTAACGGCCGTCATGAGACACTTCCTTCCTGCCTGCACTGTCCCAGACAGTCCCCTGTGGGGAGGCACTTTAATGAACATTATTCTTACTGAAAACATCCTGTCAGGACAGGCCAAAATACTGTTATCAATTATTAACAAGCACCACCATATTCATAAACATATTTGCTTCTTTTTTTTCCTCTATTAAACTGATGTAAGCTGTATAAAAATAATACTTGGCATTTCTCTGGTAACTTTGTGAAGGCAATCTGAAAACACTTTGTGGATGTGAATTTTGCAGCAGCATTGTGATATGCTGGAGAGAGTTTGTCATGTCTGTGATAGAGTTGCAAGACCTAACTGCGCTGTAGTAGTTAAATGTGACCCTTCTCCACCTGTATACCAGTATAATTCTGTGTCCTGATAATGCTCCTCTGTAAAGTTGGAAATCCTTGTGTGGAAGTAGTTAGAACAATGTAAAATGCATATACACGTGGTCTTAGATGCAGAGGTTGCCTTGCTGAAAATTGCAAAACAAAGTAGTGGAGCTGCAAGTACAAGTCAGGAGTTCTGCCAGCTTCTGGCCATAACTGTGAGACAACAGTTCTTCCCCTTCACTTTTTTAAAAGCTTGGTGGGGGAAGAAAGGGGGGAGTGTCAGAATGTTCATTTGACCTCGCTTAAGACAGCCAAGTTAAAATGTGATGTTACAAAACTTCTTTTTAACTGTTCACTATCTGAACTTATACTAGATGCAAACCCAGTAGTTTGAGGAGGAAAACATATCAATTAAACTGTTTACCACCACAGCTGAATTTCACAGAAATAATATGCCTGTGGGTTTTGGTTTTTTTTGTCTCTAATCTTACTTTGCATCTACAGGAGGACCACGGTCAGCCATTGTTTGGAGTCCAGTTTAACTGGCACAGTAAAGAAGGTGATCCTCTTGTTTTTGCCACTGTAGGCAGCAACAGGGTGAGTAATCTGTTTTTAACCATAAGCCCTTCTGTGTGCTTCTGCTTGCATTCTTTTTTTAACAAAACCCTTTACCTGTGTTTAGTACAGACACAGGATACTTCATATTGAAAGTTTTATTTCCGAAGTATGTAGCATCTGTTATCTGGGAGAGTTGCATCCTCTGGATTGTTTTATGAAGTCATGTGTCAGCTATTTGGGAATTAGCCTATATATTAAAGAAAAAAAATCCTTTGGTAATATAAATGTGGGGTAAGGAAGAGAGGAGCATAACTATCTTCTTGCTAAAATTACTCTTAGATGTTATTGTTTCCAAAAGGTCATATGCGCTAAAATGGGATGAGAAGTGTCTGCAATGATGCCACATAGCTCACTAGCTAAATTAATGGCCTGTGTGGAGTGAATTTACAGGCTTTTTCTGAACAAAGATCTATGTCATTTCAGTCTTGAAAATAACTCCTGAAGTGCATTCTATGCAAGCGTGAATAAACAAGAAGCCTTTCATTTCCAGGTTTGTTCCACCTGGCAGTTCCCAAGAATGCTAAACTAAGATTAAACAAGGTATCAAAGACTCATTAAAAGACCAAGTCATGTTGGAGATGGTGTGGTGGGCTGATCCTGGCTGGACTCCAGGTGCCCACCAAAGCCACTCTATCACTCCCCTCCTCAGCTGGACAGGGGAGAGAAAATACAATGAAAGGCTTGTGGGTCGAGGTAAGGACAAGGAGAGATCACTCAGCCATTACTGTCATGGGCAAAACAGACTAGACTTGGGGAAAATAGTTTAATTTATTACCAATCAAATCAGAGTAGGGTAATGACAAATAAAAACTAAATCTTAAAACACCTTCCCCCCACACCTCCCTTCTTCCCAGGCACAACTTCACTCCCGAATTCTCTACCTCCCCCCCCAAGCAGTGCGGGGTGATGGGGAATGGACGTTGGGGTCAGTTCATCACACGTTGTCTCTGCTGCTCCTTCCTCCTCAGGGGTAGGACTCCTCACTCTTCTCCTGCTCCAGTGTGGGATCCCTCCCACAGGAGACAGTCCTCCACAAACTTCTCCAACATGAGTCCTTGCCACAGTCTGCAGTTCTTCATGAACTGCTCCAGTGTGGGTCCCTTCCACGGGCTGCAGTCCTTCAGGCACAGACTGCTCCAGTGTGGGTCGCCTGCAGGGTCACAGGTCCTGCCAGAAAACCTGCTCCAGCGTGGGCTCCTCTCTCTCCGTGGGGCCACAGGTCCTGCCAGGAGCCTGCTCCAGCACAGGCTTCCCACGGGGTCCCAGCCTCCTTCAGGCATCCCCCTGCTCCGGTGTGGGGTCCTCACCTGGCTGCAGGTGGAGATCTGCTCCCCTGTGAAGCTCCCTGGGCTGCAGGGGGACAGCCTGCCTCACCAGGGTCTTCATCACCACGGGCTGCAGGGGAATCTCTGCTCCGGCGCCTGGAGCATCTCCTCCCCTCCTTCTGCACTGACCTGGTGTCTGCAGGGCTGGTGCTCTCGCATATCCTCACTCCTGTCTTCTGGCTGCTGCTGCACAACTTTTTTCCCCTCCTTAACTCTGTTCTCCCAGAGGTGCTACCACCGCCACTGATGGGCTCGGCCTTGGCCAGTGGCAGGCCTGTCTTGGAGCCGGCTGGCATTGGCTCTGTCGGACATGGGGGAAGCTTCTAGCAGCTTCTCACAGAAGCCACCCCTGTAGCCCCCACCCCTGCTACCAAAACCTTGCTGCGCAAACCCAATACAGATGGCTGCAGTAACTAATTCCAAATAGAGTTTAATCTTACTAAGACTATTTGAATAATAGATTTAAATATCTGGGAAGGACTGCTGACAAGTCCTGGAGTGGTGCTTTACTGAAACTGCTGTGAGCATTCTTTTATCAAACCATTTCCACCTGTTAGAAACAAACATGATAGATGAGATCTGAACCATAAAGGCACACTACCTCTCCCCATCCGGAAGTGAATACACAGGTGCATGTGATTTCCTTCTGAAATACCACAAGTAAGCAGCAATTGCTCCTACTTTTTTTTTTTTCTCCAGGTTACTTTATATGAATGTCATTCCCAAGGTGAAATCCGTCTGTTGCAGTCCTACGTGGATGCTGATGTATCCTTTTAAGTTAAAAAGCCACTTCTTTTCTTCCTGTTTATCAAAATGAAGAGGCTTTGTAGGAAAAAGCATCTGATTTTTTTGTCTGTGATTTAATACTTTGCTCGTGTGGCACATTCCTTATGTTAGGTCCAAGTCTTACCACTTTCCCACATCCGAGAGACCCTCCTATTGAAAAAGGATTAAAAATGCAGACTCATGGTCCATGCTGTATTAAAATATTGGAAAACTGATATTCCATCTGTTTCATTTTCCCAATGCTAATATTTGTGTAATGTTTTACATTCACTGCTTTACAGTGGTCTCCATTTCCCTGTGAATTGGAACTGGGTTTAAAGCCTAAGAATAATGTTTCATGGTCTGAAGTGGTAATAACTTGTATTGATCATTTGCAGTACACAAGTCAATAACTTGTGAACTCAGTCTTGATTAATCCTCATTTTATTCCCAGTCTTGGGATGATTTGGAGAAAGAGGTTGAAAAGTGATGCCAAGAGAAAAAAGGTGTTCTTTGTATGCTAAGGAACAGAAGTGGGGAAACTGACATCTATAGAAAAGGTGATGTTGCTTGTATTTGCAAATGTATTATCAAATATTTATCTTTTTCTTATTGGGTCTAGCAGAGACTCCTGGGACCTTGCATAAAGTAGCATTTTAAGAGGAAAAAAACCCCAAACCACATTGTTTAAAAAAAATAATATCTGTTTCTTCTATGTTCCTTAATGTGAGATGTTGTAGGCAGATGAGAATTTCTATACCTGTGCATGGACATATGATAGCAATACAAGCCATCCTCTTCTGGCTGTGGCAGGGTCCAGGGGTATTATTAGGATAATTAATCCTATTACAATGCAGTGCATAAAGGTGAGTGCTCCAAACTTAGAGATACAGCTTGCATTTCAGTAAGGCATGAAACTTATGTCTTCTAAATACATGTAAACATGAGGGGAAATGATAACTTGGTCTCTGAATTCTATCCCAGCACTACGTGGGCCATGGAAATGCAATCAATGAACTGAAATTCCATCCAAGAGATCCAAATCTCCTTTTATCTGTAAGCAAAGGTGAGGAAAACCCCCTCTTTTGTTTTTTTTTAAATCAGGATACTTTGGATTGGATTTTGGTCTTGAAAATGGCCAAAACCTCATTATTTTTTTTATGAATGGCACTGGAAAAGTTTACCTTGAAAGTCTAGAGCAAATCTTGCTCTTTTATGGCTATATATCTTGTACATATTAAATCCATGGCCTACAATAAACATAACTCCACCTGTGGTGCAAAGGGATTATGAACAGTGCTGCTTTTAGGAAAGAAGAAACATGAGCATTGGGTTGCTCTTTCCTTTCCAACAGTCGAGTTAAATTATTTTCAGTTGTTGAATCATGTTGCCATCTAGTGGGGATGTCTTAATATCGCAGACAGCATTCACCATTGTGTTCATGGGGAAAACTTTGATTCTCTATTGCTCAGGAGCAGCTCTGACTTGAACTGGACTTTGTGTAAAAAGCATATTAGCGAAGGGAGAAGTGAGTTTTTGGTATGGTGCCTTATGGGCTTGTCCAGAATGTCTAAACAGTCACAACTTCCTAATCTTGACTATTTTGTTAAGTAAGGGAATATTTGATCTGCCGCGAGAGCAAGCGTTCAGGAATGCTTGAGTTGGAAAAGTTAATATGAGGAGACTTGACTTTAGCCTATTTGGTATTACTGATGAAGCTACACAAGAATAGGGGTTGGGAACCTCTGTGATTCTTGCAGCTGTCAAGTTTGTGCTGTGGGTCTGTAACATTGAATTTCTTTGAGTTCTGTATGTATTATATATATATTTTTAGGTTCTCTTTTTAATAACATTTTGACATGAGCCATAGTACTACAAGTTTTAATGTGCAATCTCTGGACCAGGTACTATCTCCGAGAGGGCATGAGGCAGGAGAATATTGGAGTCTCAGAACTGTTTGGATGAGAGATGAGTAGAAAAAGAGGAAAATATTTTAGACTGTGTGGCTTTTCAGTTGATATTGCTGTAATTCAGTGCAGTGTACTTGTGGAATCCAAAAGAGAAATACGCTAGAGGTTCCCATTTCCAAATGGGAAATACAGTAGAGGTTCTTCATTAGAAATTGTTAAAACTTTAAGTGGATTAGTCCGATTGGCTTTGGAGTCCATATTGTTTATAGTAAGAGTTTCTTCCATCGCTACAGTCTGTGGTTCATAAAGAATAATATTTTAAAGATAAAAAAAAAAAAAGGAAAATCAAAACTTCTCTGAATGCTGATGTAAGAATGGCTGAAAAGAATTCTAGCATTTTTTATATATACAATTATTTTTGAGAAGACTGAATGAAAGCACACTTGTCCAAGATTAGACTCTTCTTTGCTTTTCGGATGATCTGAAGATCCAAGTATATTTTTGTTAGAAGCTGTCCCTAGGGGCGGGGGGTGGGCACACTTTCTCAATTACAGAAGTCCTCTAACAACAGTTTAGTTGTAATGGCAATTTTAGTTAATGCAGTTCCGTTGTTTCTTACAAGTGAAGTAGAATTAAGTGCCTTTCTGATGTTTACATGAACACCTGTTATTGAAATTAGTTAAGCTGAAATATATTATTCATATGTACATATAAAAAGCAGCATGTAATTTTATTTGTTCTTTATAGATCATGCATTGAGACTGTGGAACATCCAGACAGACACGCTGGTTGCAATATTTGGAGGAGTAGAAGGGCACAGGGATGAGGTGTTAAGTGCAGTAAGTGGAAGACTGTGGGGCAGTGATTTAGATTTACAAAGGGTAGTAAGCCTACAATATGCAACTTTTTATCCTCTTGTGCACTGTTTTGATATTATACCTACTTAAAAAAAACCTGAAGTGCATAAATACTGTTTTAAGGGGATAGACAAGTTTAAATCTAAGGTGGTTTGATTGATCTGGCCACCTCAATATACAGGACAGGTGTTCACTTTCTATGTCTTTCAGTAGCTAGTTTTCTCACAGTGCAGCCTAGAAGCAAACAAAACAGCTCAGTGGGGCTAGAAAGAGTAAAAAGTTTTCACGATGGTCCCACTTTTTAAGTTCTTGAGGTCTTATCAAGCCAAAGCAGCAAGAACAAATAAGCTTTGAGAGACATGGTAGTGAAGGAAGTAAGTTATTTCAGGTGAGTTATGCTGCTTTTCAGTGGCTGTGAACAGACAGACCAGCGCTGCTGGTATCTAGCAACTAGCAACTACAATAGTTGACTTCTAATACACTGCTCTTAAGAACTTTTTCCATTCCTGTTGTGTGACCTGAAAGGTGAGGGGTGCATCTATATGAAACCTGACACTATTATTCTCTTGTGGTTCTGAATAGTCATCACCCATGTTGTAGCTCTGGAATTCTGCCAAAGTTGGTTCTGAATAGTCATCACCCATGTTGTAGCCCTGGAATTCTGCCAAAGTTGCTCCATAAAATGAAACCTAGGGAATTAAGTGAGGTGGGAGCACTAGCAGTAGATTCATTGTCTGTCAGTGCTGTTGAATATGCCTCTCTTTCTTGAGAGAGAGTAAATGTAATTAAGATACTGTGCTTCTTTACAGTGAGCAGGATTAAGTTATTAGTATTTTTCTATTTGAAATACACAGTTTTATTGCATTCTCTAAGCCAAAAATGCTGTTTTGATGGAAATGATGGAGTAAAATCTGAGTTGATATAATGCACCTTAGGCTGGGGGTCCTCAAAATTATTTCATATACATAGGATTATGATCTTCTTGGTGAAAAAATCATGTCCTGTGGGATGGATCACTCTCTAAAACTCTGGAGAATTAATTCCAAGAGAATGATAAATGCCATCAAAGAGTCTTACGAGTACAACCCAAATAAAACCAACAGGTATGTAGTCTTCATCTTCATGGCTGTCTTTGCAAAACATGAATATTCTTATCAATGGCCCAGGTTAATTCATACCCAAATTGGGAGTTCTTGGGGATAGCGAGCGAGCTGGGGATTGTGCCGGGTACTGAATCTCTCTAGAAGATGTGTCTTATTGATGTTTGCTTCAGTAGAATTTTATTGAATTCAGATTTAAACTCCTGACACTTTTATTTTTAGATATCTTAATTATTTCTCATCTGCTGGACTAGAAAATGTCTGGGATTATTATTTCTACATTCTTTATTAAAGCTTGTATTTCACCATGCTTCAAGGTGTCAATGGCTTTTCTTTCTCTCACCTCAAAATTTCTAGGAAGGAATCAAATCTGCGTAATTAAATGTAGGAAATAGTTTTATATTGAGTAGTTATTATTATTGTATCTGTTATTTGACTTCGGGGTGGGGACAAAACTGTTTACATGGTAATAACCTTAATTTTCATCATTCTCTGACCTCAGATATGAGTCAATTGTCAAATAAACATAGCAATTAGATACATGATAGATAAATCATCCTTTATGAAGTTCCTCAACTTTTTAATCTTAACTTCCAGTTAAACCATTGAGAGAATTGAAGAGTCTAAAACACACTGAACATGTTCAGCAATGAGACTAGCTGTGAAAATACTCTTGCTTTTTTTGGTAATGTTACCAGATATTAAATGATGCTTTTTTTAGAGTGCCTTTTTAAAATTATGATTTTTTTTTTAATAGCGTGCATTTCTATTTAACAATTTAGAGGTTGTAGATGCAGCATCAGGAAAACTGAGCTTTAATTAGTTCTTGAAGTATTTGGCAACAGGAGCTGTATTCAGTGTCTGAAGGAGTGGTTTTGCTCAGCACTGTCTCTGCAGATTCTTGTACATTGGAAACTAGTTATTTCATTAGGAATGAGGATGAAAACGGTCTGTTCCCATTATTAAAAAAAAAAAAAAAAGTCATACAGGCAGAGCTGTTTCTCCCTCTACTTTGTTGTATAACTGCTAAAAAAGACAGGCTTTTACTTCTAACATCGAGATGTTAAAACTGGCCATTAAAAATTAGACTTGTGCTTCTGTGTTTCTCTGAGCCTTACTTGGCAATTTTCTCCTTAGGCCTTTTATTTCCCAGAAAATACACTTTCCTGACTTTTCTACAAGAGACATACATAGAAACTATGTTGACTGTGTACGATGGTTGGGAGATCTAATTCTTTCCAAGGTAATGTTGCAGCTTTTTCAGCTGCATTACTCTTATTTGCTTGTTTTGAGGATCTTAAACAATAGAAATTTTACTAGCATGGGGTCTTAGGTTAAATCACTATGCTGGGTCAAGTGGTTTTATGGAGTGTATTGTGAACTTTGTCAACTGTAAGGATGTGTGGATAAGCAGCTTGTACTTAAAAAGTAAAATTGTTACTACGGCTGTACCTCTGCCAAAAGTACAGGTATACCAGCTAACCAGAATCCACATGGAATGTACAGAAAGAGTATATAGATACTGATGAGGTGTCCTGCTGCTAAAGGGAGAAAAGAGGGTTCCCATAATGGAGTAACTTTGATTAATATGCTGTGTCCAGTAGTAACATTTGCTTGCATATATAAAATTATGTGGTCCAACTGCCTCATTGCCAGAAATTGGTGCATGCGCAGTCCTGTTGGTCGAAGGGATTGGGTGAACAATCCTCAAATTGAGGTTAATTTCAACTGCTCATGAAAGTGCGTTTGAGCACACCTGGTTGACTTCCTCTGAAGCGGGTGAGGGAGGGCTCCTGCAGTCCTGTTGCCTGGCAAAGCTGCGAGGGCAGCAGGCTCCCAGTGATGGGCAGCGATGTATTGTTGGTGATGTGGCTGTGATCTAAGGACAGAGGTGAGATTTTTCTGTTGTACTTTTTTTAATGTAATTGGGGAAGCTGTGAGATGAAATGTTTGGTTATAATTATAGTTGTCAATGTGCAGTATCAATGTATATACAGGTGATTTTTTTTTTTTCATTGTTTCCCCCCAGTCTTGTGAAAATGCCATTGTGTGCTGGAAACCTGGCAAAATGGAAGATGATATAGATAAAATCAAGCCCAGTGAGTCAAATGTGACCATACTTGGGAGATTTGATTACAGCCAGTGTGATATATGGTATATGAGGTTTTCAATGGATTTCTGGCAAAAGGTATGTGTGAGCTTTGACTTTGCTGTATTTGAAGGTGTGTAACTTTCCATTGATTCAATATTTGTGGGCATAGGAAGTCTTGGTTCATGTGATGTGATGTTTGAGAAGCAGAATTATTTGCTGCAAGGGGCTTTATATGAAACTGGAGGAGCTCCAGATTTTCATTCTGGGTTCTGCCTGGTAGAAAAAGTTTCACTGAATAAATACTTATTTTCCATCAAGGGTATGTTTATTGATAACTTCCTTCCCCATCTGCAGAGATGGATAATAAAGTGGAAGAAAGGAGACAAGTTTTATATAACTCCTAGTCCCTCCAACAAGCTCATTAAGTCATTCATGTTCAAACATTCACACACAACTTACCAGCTATAAAGCCTTTATAAAATTCTGGCTTCCATTTTTTGAGATAGTATTTTAAAACTTCTATATCCTCTGCTTGCTTTCAAAGATGCTTGCTCTGGGCAATCAGGTTGGCAAACTTTACGTCTGGGATTTAGAAATAGAGGATCCCCATAAAGCCAAGTGAGTACTTTTTTTTTCTTTTTAAGATGGGGATTTGGGGTATTTCCCTTTTTCCTTTACTGATAACTATAGAAATTCTTTAACAGTCGTAGTAATTTTCCATTTTAACTACTAGGTAAATAAACATTCTGAGCCCCTGAAGGTTAACATTTATTATTTTTTACTGATTTATTATTTATATTACAGTCGTGCCGAGAGGCCCCAATCAGATTGTGCTGGGTACCGTATGTAGATACAGTAAAAGACAATTTTGTTCCTCAAAGAGCTTACAAACTAATTAGGTGGAAAATTTACAAAGCAATTAAGATAAGATGCTCTAGGTGGGTGTAGCACATGACAAAGGAGAAATAGGTGAAAGGACTAAAGTAATGAGAGTATAAAGGTTAGCTATGAGCACAATGTGGAGAAAACAGTATGGCTTTCCAGTTCCTCCCCTGCGTGGCCAGGCAATTTCACTGAGTGTCTTGCATTATATAAAAACATATAAATGCAAAAAACCTCCACACCCTGCATCCCTTCCCCAACCCTCCTCCATTACATGTATAAAACATATATACACTATGTAGATAATATATGCATTATATTTGTATATACACTATATAATTATACTTTTATATAGCTTGTATGTATTAAAAATATATATATGTGTGTGTATATATATACATAGACATACAAAGTTCCTGAAAATGCTGCAGTCTTTAATCACCCAATTATGATATTTTATTCCTAACCACTGGGAAAGAACACTGATGAAGTCCTAAATAATGTGATTCAATAAGCTTTCAATTAGTGCTTCAGTGAAAACTGGGAGGATGAGAAATGGCAGTGGGTGAACAGGAAATTACTGCTCTCCCAAGTCCACATTTGGAATACAAAATACACCATGAAAGGCATAATCCTGTTGCCCTTCAATTCCTCCTAGGTCACATAAGTAAGAGGTTGGTGCGACAGTGCTCCATAATGTAATAGCAAGTGCAGATTTAACGTCGCAGCTGAATAATTTTCTTTTATTTATAGGTGTACGACTCTCACTCATCCTAAATGTGTCGCTGCCATTCGACAAACCAGTTTTAGCAGGGATAGTAGTATCCTTATAGCTGTGTGTGATGATGCCAGTATCTGGCGCTGGGACAGACTACGATAAATTACTTTTTCTTAATTCAAAGTAGAAAATATATTTTCAAATTATAATATAGTCTGTTAACTTGCTAGTATGGTAGATGCATTTAGTGTAGACTTTCTCGAAGGTTCAGCAGGCTGGAGCTGAACTTAGTGATGTTTACATTCTGTGTATTGTTCTGCTTGAAATTGCTGCTTTTAATAAAAAGAAGTATTTTTGTAAAGTTTTCTGAATTGTCCATTTTAATTATTTCCCACAATACGTTTTAACTTATGGCCTAAGAAATTGCTTTGCAGTATACGGTAACTTGCTAGAAGTTTGATATGTGTATGTTTGCGGTTGTATTTGTGCCTTTTTGACTGAAAACCTAATGAAGCTGTTGAATATTATCCAGGAACCACACAAAGGAAATACTACACTTAAGAATATAGTATAAATAAATGTTAAATCATTGCTAAAAATATTTTTAACTCATTCCTTAAGTTAGTTGCCCCTTGAAATTGATTAAGTTTTAATAATCTCAAATTGGCATGTGCTTTTCACTATTTTTGTTACTGATTGGGAGGGGGAAACTTTACTGGCTTTTTTTTTTTTTTTTTTTTTTAGTGTATCCCATTGCTCTACTGTTTGGATTCTGGCTGTACAGTTACTATGTTTATCTTAAACCGAAGTCGGTTACTGGAAATGTATTTTCATTGCCTCTATTGTCAGTATCCCCAAATAGCCTCATCAGTGTTTTACTTGCCCTAGGAATAATGAATTCTAAAATCAATACTATTTCATATAGGTTTAAAATATGTACAATTCATAAAAATGAAAGGGGAAAAATGGATAAGTTACAATCACAGAATAGTTTGGGAAGGGACCTTAAAGATCATCTAGTTCCAACCCCCCTGCCACGGGCAGGGACACCTTCCACTAGTTGCTCCAAGCCCCATCCAACCTGGCCTTGAACACTGCCAGGGATGGGGCAGCCACAGCCTCTCTGGGCAACCTGTGCCAGTGCCTCACCGCCCTCATCATAAAAAATTTCTTCCTGATGTCTCATTTAGCCCCACCTTCTTTCAGTTAAAACCATTGCCCCTTGTCCTGTCTCTAAAGGCCCGGTAAAAAGACTTTCTCCATCTTTCCTGTAGGCCCCCTTTAACTACTGGAAGGCTGCTGTAAGGTCTCCCTGGAGCCTTCTCTGCTCCAGGCTGAACAACCCCAACTCTCTCAGGCCATAATAGATGGTAGACATCATAAACAGTGATGATTTGTTTTCAAACACTTGTGTATATCTTGTCAGCCTATAGCTGAAAAGTTAGTGTTTGTATTCTGGAAGTGGTCTAAGATATTGCACAATGGCTGTATGTACCTGAATGAGGAAGAAGGTTAATAACATTTACTGAAGCTGAGCTGTTTACATACTTTTTTTCCTACTGTGCTCTTCTTATCCTTCACCATAACATATTACTTGTATTTATGTAATATCCTAACAAATTCTTTTCAAGTGTACTATCATTGGCAACATAATAGTGCTTTTTTCATCAGTATTTAAGTAGTCCTGTCTGCTACTGCCTTGGTAAGTGACTGTCTGGCTTTTATAATTCAGGATATTGCTTCTTCCTGTTTGTTACAGTTTGGGAAGCTTGTAAATGCTCTGTTTAGATAAACTACCTGTTCAATTTGAAGTAATAGGACTAAGTCAGTTTTGATTTGTGTCCTTGGGAGCTTCCAAAAAACAAGTCTGGAACTGGCAAGTAGTTTACAAGTCTTAGTCTCTAATGTATGATTTTATCTTTTTTTTTTTTCTCTTTTAAATCCTTGTCTTTAGTACAGGGGAGGTGGGGTAGTACTGTTGTAGCACAGGTCTATCTAAAACCAGTGTTCAACTGAGCTGGATTCTGGACCTTCTTTTTCTTGTACAAGCCAAGTGGCCGGGCTGCTTGCTCTTGGAAGGGGTGCCCCTGACTGAGTGGTCATGGGGGACACGATCAGGAAGCCAAGTGTAAAACCAGAGTCGGGCAGAACCAGGTACAAGCCCAAGTGTTGGAGGGAGGAGACTGAAATACCAGCGGAGTTGAACACAAATTAGCTGGAGTAGAAGACGACAGGTGAGTCTGGAGCTTGGAGGTAGTTTTTAACCTCTAGTTCTAGTGCATCTGCAGAACTGCTGGCACTGTATGAAGCAGCGTCTATGCAATAGCGCTGGCCTGTGCACCTAAGAGTTCATTTTGTGGAAAGTACGTGGGGTTGGCAGAGTCTGAAAACTTGTGGGGTGGGGATGTGGTTGGGAGAGCACTCCAAAAAGGCAGTGGGAGTGCTCAGGCTTCCTCCAGCCTTCGAGGAAAGAGCTTTGATCAGATGAGCTAAACTGTATTGAGAACACTTGGGTTGGAGGCTGGTATCATTTAGCCTTTGCAAATGCTTTAAGGTAGCATGCCAGTAGACTGTCTTCTGTGTTTTCCCACATCCAGGGTTGAGAATGAAATGGGGCACAAAAGCAGCAGGGATTATTCAGCCATGGTTGGTTTTTTTGGAATGTTAAGTGGTATGTTCTGACAAATGAGCTGCTCTTACAGGAAGGCAAGGAAGGGTGGTGCTTGACTAGAGAGAGGCCTAACACAATTAGGGTCGGCTTTAACTTCTGTATTAACTTATTAGTGTGCTGAAGACTGTTCTCTTAAAATGCAGACAAATGTTCCAGCAGGTTTGCCCTGAGAAACCTGGAAGGAGCTGAAATCAGATTCAGGGTGTCAATGAAGGGAAGAACTAGACAATGTGAACTTGCAAAAGTAAAGCTGGAACAAGCCACAGGGAGGAAAAAAAATTCTACTTTACAACAGCCAGCCAGCCCTATCTGCTCTTAGGATTAAGAATAGCTTGAATATGTACCACAAGGGAAAAAACCTTGTCACCATTCAGACCCATAAAGCTCAAGTGAATGTGAAAGTTGTGTATTTATTTCATTGGGGTGTTTCCTTTGTAGGGTTGCCTACTTCTAGACTAAAAACAGGGGGAAAAAAATCAGATTATTTTTGTTGGGTGTCTTCTGGAGGATAGAGAACTAGTAGAGTTATAATCATTGCAAAAGAATTTAAAAAAGAGTTTAATATTCTCCAAAACCTTTTAATATATACTTTTGTGTAACATACCTTGAGAGCTCCAGTGCCCAAGTCCTTCAATTAAAGCAGCATGGTTTGACCCTAGTATTGGAGAAACCTAGCAAAATTATCACAAAAGACATTAACTTGTTCTTTGCCATTGTCTGCAAGCCACCTGTAGTTCTGTTCTTTGGCAAATTCTGTAATCGGCTCCTTCTGTTTCCCATCTCAGCAAAAGGCAGAGGAGGGAGAGGTAAAGTCAGGCTCTGCCTGGCTCCAGTCTGCTGTTGGACAGTTGCAGTACAGCCAGGAAACCATTTCAGGAGACCGCAAGCATTACAGATGTCTGTTCAACAAAGTTTGAATGGCACAGTTTCCTCCAACTATTGCATGCTGAGTATGTCTCCAAAGAGATTCATCTTTCATCCTTTCATAAAAAAAAGAAAAAAAAAGGAGAGAAATAGTGCCTGGAGGTCCTTGTCTTTCTTCACTAACTTTCAAAGACGTAGAAATTGGCTAAATGATTGGCTTGAACTACAATCCTAATTTTTAGACGGAGGCTTTGCCCAGAGTCAGTAAGAAAGTTTGTAGCACAGGTGGAAGTAGAAAACTGGCTCCTGAGTGTTAAACTGGCAGTTCACTTAAAAGGATCTCTTTTCCCTAGAGATTAAGGCCCTGTTTGCTGGGGGTTTGCTCCAGCTGGTGGTGACCGAATTTAAAAAAAATGTTACCACAATGTAATTTTAAATCGGGTGGTTCTTGATGCTTCTAATTTTAAGCCAAAGAATTTCATTCAAATGTGGATTGAATTTGCCCTTCCTTGTATATGTAGGAGTGCATGTTTTTTTTGGTGTTTCATGCTCTCCTGGTTTTTTTTACCACTGATTATGTCAGGGAGCTCTGCTTCCATGGCTGAAAGTCAAGAGATGTACTGCTTCAAGTGCTGCAAGGAAGTCAAATTGTCTAACAAATGATGATGATTACATATGATTGATGACATAAAAAGCAATCAAGTGATTGCTCTATATTACTTCAAGTGAAGATGTACATCTTCCAACCCAAGCAAGAATAAGTATGGCGTGTCCTGTGAATGAGTTTTTCCTCAAATAACCAAGACAGGCAGAAAAATCCTAGTGATGCAGTGCTACCCAAGAGGAGCTGAGAGGCTCTCACCTCATCAGTCAAGGCAAGACAAAAGCAGCCTTACTCACCTGGGAAACAGGACATCAGGTGCTCCAGTTTCTCCCCAGGGAATGACCCAATTCATCATCCCTTTCTTCCTCTGCAACAGGGACAGAGACAGGTAAGATGATTCCAAGGCAACAACCATGTCACTAACAAAGACAGCAAACCTTTCAACTGCTAAAAGAAGCAGCTGCCTCACCAATGCTCTCCAACAAAGCTCTCTTTGGTTAATTATAGCCCTTCCTTACAACAAGCAGAGATACTCCTGCTCTGAACTGCTCCTGGGTACTAACAGTGCTAGGCTTTCTGCAAGGGTGACACTCAACAGCTTCAACCAGGAGACAAATTCCTGACCAACAGAGAACCCAGCAGAGGCAAGCACAGCCTTCTTCCTTCCCTGGCTTTGGGCAAATTCCAATTAAGAAGCAAAAGAGAAGAACTCCTGAGAATTACACAGACCACTTCAAAATCCCATGAATTTATGAGCAAGTGTGACAACTTCTGGGGCCAGTGACCACTCCTAGACAGCATTATCAGACATCCCACATCTGTTTCAAAGGGAAACAATATTTTACTCTGTCTTCTTACTGGGATAAATTCTTCTAGCATGGCCAAGGTTAAGAATCTTTCTGACAACACTGGACAGTTGAAACATGGGTCTCTGAACAGGCAAACAATCATTCTGTTTTCCATAAGAACAGCAAATATCCCCAGCCTAACTATTCTGACACTCTAAAAGTGGAAAAAGGAACATGGACAAAGGTTTGACATAAAAGTAGTGCAAACACCCTTCAGCTAGAGGGGAACAGAGAAACTCTGACAGCATTGCTCTTTTGAATATAACTACAGCTGGACTTGTTTTTTTCTGTACACTGACAGAAAAATCTGATTTGTGGCACACCCCAACATTTTCATCATGGAAGAGATCTTCCAGATTCTAAGAACCATTATGCTTATTTTTCTCCTCCTCCACATCATTCTTCATACCATAATTAGAGAAAGCTGAAGAGAAAGACAAATTCATCAAATAACTCCACAGTCAGTAATTTAGCAGCTCTCACTTCACTGAACAGTCTGGGGCTGCAAAGTACAAATATACAACTCTGAATTGGCTTGTAACAGCCATTTCAAAGCTATTTGACTTGCAGCAGGGAAAGAGTCCCCAAAGATTTCTCTTCATTACACTTTCATACAGGAGAAGTTAAAGACAGGTACCCCAAGATCAAGCTCAATTGTGTCTTCACACCAAAAAGAGGGAAATACTATTGTACCATTTATGAGAGCTGGGGACAGCAATATTGGTTGTGCACAAAGTAAAAGAACTTACATTGTAAGTACCAGCAGGAAAACCACCAGCATATTCTCAGTCACCCAATCACCCTTCAGAATGAGGTAAAGGAGGAAAAACTACATTTTGTCTACAACTAAACACCCCAAAACATCACACAGGTATGAAACGGTGCTGCCATTTTTCATCTTGTAATTTCTTCCACTTTAAATGCAGTTTGAAAAGGATATTTCTATGCACGCACATTGAACACTGATTTCTTGTTGCAGCCAAATACTTCAATTAAAAAAAACCACAATGCATAGGCAAGTAGTTTTCATGGATTTTAATTTTAAATAATTTTCAAGAGTAATATAAAAGTTACAAGTTTGTCTATTGAGACTAATCGTTTTGTGTTTTTTTTTCTCCCCCCAAATTCTTCAGTGGAGTTACTTGCTGCATCTTTCAGATCACACTGTTTAGAAAGCACTTCAAATGACACAATTTAAGCTTATGTTTTCCAGAAGAGAGGGTTCTGTGTCAGACGTCTCTGGAAGTTCTCATACCTAGGGGAAAAAAACCAAACAAACAAAAACCAAGCAATCAAAGTTGCTGCAAATAAAATGGCTTCAAAAACGATACAAATAATTCAGTCTATGCAGAGAACACGATACATTACATCCACTCCACACCAGGGAGTAAATCCAAAGTCCTCCTTTTTGATTCCATATCAAGAATTTTCACAGCGAGACTTGTGTATTTCAACAACAATATGTATTTCATTAAAGTGGTATCCCAGAGGATGCTCATTCAAGCTTAGTAAAATTGTAAGTGAATTAAAAGTGGCTATTTTGTGCATAACATTTTTTGGGCTAGGAAATCTAAGTTCAGGCAGGTGGAAGCGTGAGTCTGAGGCTGCACATCATCCTAGTAATCAGGCCACGTAGCTCACAGAAGAAACCCCAAGCAAAACCAGACCAAGAAAGTCTCACGCCATTCAGGATACACTGTAATACTGGGAAAACCAAGCTAACACCACTGCTTCTGAATCCAGTTCAGCTGTCCCTGTACTACCCCTTTGGTGCTGCTCCATCTAGGATGCACAGAGCCAGCTTAGCACTTCTCAGTTCACGGGACAGTGGATGCGAGATAGGCAAGCTTGACAGACTTGAGCAGGCTTGCACAGAGACCACAGCCTCCAATCCAGAATCGCTTCCTAGCAGGCGATGTGTAACCTGCTCGCAGTTAAGGCAGAGGGGACTGCAGGCAATTCTGCACTCAAGGCTATGCATCGGTTTGCCTTGTAGTTCTAATAGAAACCTTGAGACAAAGTAGTCCCCGTTATTCTTCCACCCTCATCAAATAATTCTAACTTCCACATATTTTATATATGATAATGTTTTAGTAAAATCTAATGAGGAAAACTAATTCTCTACCGCATAATGGAATCACGTATGCACACATGCTGTCCTAATTTCACTTCTCATGCTCACAGAAACAAGCAAACCACAAACAAGCAAATTCAGCATCATCCAGGCAATGACCAGCCATTGCCCTGCTTCTTTAGCCCGTCTGCCTTTTGGTTTCTCTCAGAGACCTTACCCACACATGTTCACAGCATGTGTAGAGTTACTTCTAAATAGAAGAGATCTGCATCAAGTTACACTCTCCCCAAAAATATATTGCTTACGTTAACTGCCTGCATATTCATGAGATCTGTGCTAATGATAAAACTGTATTCAGAGCGCCAAAAATACTGTTTTGAAAAGGGCTTAGGTTAATACTGTAAAGGTTAAAAAGGGCTGAACTGATAAACTGTAGGGAATTATTTTTCAGACATCTTAAAGGACTGCCTGCAGTTCACAATTTATCTCCAGACACAGAGGCTATCCCCATAGACAGTTGTATCTTAAACCAGTCCCTGGAAAACAACTCTCAGAGACTTTTGTATTTGTGCTTAAGGGTCTTGGTGACAGAACCAGTTCAACTAGGAACATGATTTCTCCACCTCTCCCACCTTCTTAAGCAACTGCTGGAACTATGTCTAGGAAGAGACCAAGCATAACAAGTAAGCACAAATTGACAAGTATCAGCGTGTTCTGTCTTCCCCTGACTCCAGAGCATTTGCATAATCAGCAACATAGTGCAAATCCACATATGCCAAGGGTGGCATTTCTAGAAGCAAAAAAATTTCATATGCTCTATAGCACTTTTCTAATAAAAAGCTGATAGGAAGATGCTGACAAATAAAGACAGTGGATAGGTGCTCTCTATACTTGAGATAAACAACAACAACCACTTCTAAACATTTTTGCATCATCTCACCAAAGAGCATGACAGTAGTTCAATACTTAGAAATCAGCTGGTTTAACAGCTAGAAAAAATCCCCACTTGTTACTAGAGATCACTGCCATTACCATTTCAGAACTACATTTGCAGGAATAAAAGCTTCAGAAGGATTTGGGGTCATCTGTGCCTGAGTAACAGCAAATGAGGAAGCAAAGTTATAGAAGTTATCCAACATCTTCTGAGTGAACTGAAATAAAAAAGACATTTTAAGTTAGTTATTTTTTCAATTTGAATTTTTGTGCAAAAGTTTAACAGATATACAACTCCTACATGAAGTAAAATTAGCATTATCACCTAAAACACAATGGGGAAGTGGATATAGTAGGTCCAGAGATGTCCATTTTAAATCAATCAAAACTCTTGGTCTTGCCCTCAGATCCATCCAGCTTCCAGAAATCATTTTCAGAATCTTCTCTTGCCCTCTCCCTGCCCAATTTCATCCTATTGGATAAACAGCTTTGGGAAGAACATTTTCTTTTTGTGACAAAGTGATGCGGCGACAAGAGCTGTCCCTCTCCTCCAAATTAAACCATCAGAACTGTAGACCAGGTCAAAGCTGCCATTCCAGCTCATAGCAAAACGCTAGTTGTTAAACCAGCTGAAAAGTCTGCATTCTGCCTTGTTACAACTCATCACGACTCCAGCAACAGGAAAATTTCCTTTAGTTTTCACCACAGAAGAGCTGCTACCTTGGCATCCTCTGCCACAAGATCTTGCTGGGGAAAACATGAAAAAGATGCATAGCAAACTCCTAAACTGTAGGAATAAGGAAGTAAAAGAGTGAAAGAGAAGCCAAGAAGTAGCAAGCCCTGTGTGCAGAAGATGAAGCTGTAGGACATTCCCAGCCAGTTTACAAATACCTAAGCCTATGGTACCTCCTTCTTTCCCCTATTCTTTTTATTTTTAAAAAAGTACGCATTGTTTTGGTGGGAGAAAAAACCATTTTCATAGACAGTGAAATGATGAAGGAAAACAGAACCTGGTGCAATATATGCACACTCTTGTGCTTCCCTCCATCTGCTCTGACATAAGGATTGGAAGAACTGATGTCCTAGAACCCAGGAGCCTACCCTCAGTCTCAGCGCACTCACATACAAAGCTCTGTGGTTTTGTCCCACTTTTTTCCATACAACTTTTTTGTAATATAACTACATGTATAAAAAAATACATACAACCATAAAGCTCCATAAAACTTACTATAAAGGTAGTGGTAGAACAACCCCTTAACTTAGAGCAGCAACAGATGATTTTGCCTTTAAAAAAAAAATACTTTCATTGCTATAATGTAGCATTTCCAAAGAGATGATGTCAAGTATTAAATAAAAGCCATTAGCATTCACAAACATGCTCCCAGTCATATCCCCTTCCTCTGCTACTCCCTCAAAGGTTTCTTTCAACTATGACTTCATACGTTTTCTCTACAGGAGTAACTATTAATTTAACCTTTGGCTCAGCTGCATCCCTTGAAAGCAATATACAATTTCAGTTAAGATGCTACTCCTTTTTAATAGAAAAATCCACCTAACTGGAAATAACATTTTTACAAATGTTGTGCAATCATGAGGTGGTTTTCTTCTTTAAATACTATTGCCAGAAAAATCCACCAGCCACCCTGCAAATGACCTCAAGCGGCACATTATTACCTCACGACTTAACTACTGCTATTATAAAAATTGGTAGAGTCAGAAATATTATTTAGATGTCATTTCCCCTAACAACTCCAGAAAAGCTCAATTAACTGTACTATACAAAAATAGCTGTTGGTCAACTCCTAGTCACAATAACTTTCTCCAAGAGACCTTACCTATTTGGAGCTATTATGTGTACAAACTGCCAAAGGACATCAGGTACATTATCAGGATTACTGTTCAATTACCAATCTACCTCAGCAAGCGTCTGTAAGGAAAGCGAGCAAGAAAAAAATAAAAGCCTCAAGAAAAGCCTCACCAACTGCTGAAATGTTAAAAGATAATGCCAGAGCCATCAGTGATAAGGAAATCAAGACCTGCCATGCAGATCTAGCTTGCCTTGAACTGCTGTTAAATGGCCAACTGACTGCCAGTGTTGGCTGAGGATTTCCAGAGGTTCAAACTAACAGACAGGCTGGGTAAAAAATGGCAAGTGTTGCAGCCCAAGGCCTGGTCCACAAGGAAAGAAATGGAAAAAAACCAAATACATCCTTCTGTGGGAGAGGGCACGATTCTGTAGTTTGGCAAAACTACATCAGAAGGATTTCTCAAGGGTCAGTGGTACCCCTGCATATCTATCTGCACCCACACCCATGTCTGCCTTGACTTCTGAGTCATTTTTGACCATCTCCGTAAGTCTATGCACTGGAGTTCCAGCACCTACAAATCACTAAAGATCCACTGTCTCTTATATGCATTCAGTCATAGCTGCTCCTATAAGGAAGCATCATAAATATTTTTACAGTAGAGTGACATCAAGACAAGTGAGTCTATTGGCCTGATTCCACTGAGCATGCAAAATCCAGTCCTTTACAGGAGTCATAGTTTTCCAGTATAAGAAAAAGTAATTTCAAAATAGCAAGGCATCCAGCCAAATGATATGACAACTATTAGGTTGGCTACAATCCTATAGCCCCACCCATAGCAGTTTTTTAATTAGTTCTTCAGAGGCTTAAGTCCTAAGACTTTAGTAGTACAGAGAATTTCCAAAACCAGGATGTCCAAGCTACCTCTGTGAATGAATCTACTGATGACACAGCAGCACTTGCAACAGGAGTCTGCTGGGCCAGGTTCTCCAGCAGTTCCACTGAGATTCCAATCTGGGCTACCGTTGGCGTCTGAGGGAGGTTCATGGCACCAAAGGGATGTTGACTTCCCTTCCCTGAAAGCACCACAAACAGCACACATTAGATTTGGCACACATGTGAAGACTGTGTTATTTAAATTACTGTGCTTCTTCTGTACAAGGTATTCCTCAGCTCTCACCAGAGAGCTCTCCCTATCTCACAGATACAGAAAAATCACAGTCCAAGCACAGACACAAGTACACAGAAGCACAACAGATGAAACAGTTCATTTAAAAAACCACAGCAGATCAAGGAAGTTTCTAAAAAAAAAAAAGGAAAAACAATTTTAAAGCTCCCTAAGAAGTAAACAGATTCAACAGGGAATATGATCTGTGAGTAAAAGACAGCAGAACCTTTCTCTATAGGAACCACGACTTTAATTCACATTATAACAACTACAGATAAATAGGAAACATGAAGCACTGCTACAGAATCGTTTGGTTCACTCATTCAAACCAGGCGCTTGTGAACCTGTTTGTGTGCTGAAAAACAGAACATTACTTCAAGATCACTCTGACTCAAAGCTATCCCTGTGGAGGGCTGGGCAGCCCCAGGTCTCATGTGAATTGCTCAAAGCCACCAACAGCAGCAAAGGTCAAAGAAACAGCCATGGAACAGAAAGGCACCTGACTTTGCAGGAGCCACAAAGAAAAAAAATGCATCGGGCAGAAAAACAGTCCCTAATTGCATACCACTCATACAGGCATCATCCCAGCCCTCTGCCATCACTTCTGACCTTTCTCAGCTGAGTATTAACCAGTACTTTCACTCCCAGCTTCAGCTATGGTCTCTGCAAACAATGACACACACCTAGAGTCACATAAATAATGCACTTCTCTTTGTCACCATCTGTAAAGGAAAATACAGGAAAAAGGTCTGGGGGACCACAATGCTATTAGTAAACAAATACTAATACTCCACCTAACTTTGAGCGAACACAATAGACAAGTACCCTCTTAACACAGAAGTGACATTTCAGTAGCACTCTAGCCCCTTACTAGCAGGAGAAAGCAAAGCTAATCAAGAGCTGTCCCACAGAGCAGTCAACACCATACTGAGCTGCAAGAAAGTCTAACTAAAGTCTAAAGCACCCTTTGACTTAGTTCCATGGTCAAAAACTCAGCCAGCAAAAACAGCACAAGTTTGAGAAATTTAACTCAGGCTTAAGACTGAAGATCTCAGAAACCTGACCATGTGAATTATTCCTCTTGGCACTAAAGAGGCCACTCAGCTTTGTTAAAGTCAGAAATATTCTATTCTGAAGTGCTATTTAGGAGCTCTTCTGAGAAATGCCACTGCTGTATGATCTCAACCTTTACTGTAGATAGATGCTTGCTTGATAAAGGTAAAATTTATTAAAGTATTAAGAAAGAAAGAGAAAAGCTATTAGAAACCAAATATCACACAATCTCATTGGTAAAAAAGCGAATAGCAATAGAGCTGCTAGAAGTTTTACATCTTGTAATGTCTTCACTCGAGAAGCTGACATTTATAATAAAAATAGAACATCCTCAAGCAACAGGCTCCATCAGGATATATCACTACTTTAGAAAGACACTCATGATCTCAATAATAAAATACATCCCTTCTGTCACTTTGCATGCACTCTCATGGAACCACTCTCTTTGAGAGATGTCTGTCTAAAAGGGTAAGAGAAAAGCATCCCCTGCCATCTTTAGACCAACTGAATTACACTCCACATTTTCAGTCCTTGGCTCCTACGATTAACTCTCCAAATCTTACAAACACAGAGAACACAGTATGCAAATTGGTACTGAAATATAAGCCCAGGCTTTCACATTCAGACCCTACGCTCCCATAGAGTCCCACGTCATAATGTACTATGTCATACCAGAGCAACTGCAATCAGAAAAATATTTTTTCCACCCTTTCTTTGAACCCTTGAATCAAGATAGCGAGCCCTTATTGCCTTTCAGCCAAACCATGTCAAAAACCTTACCCATGTGTATGCCTCAAATGCAGACATTATATTAGAGGGTATATTTTAAGTGGAAAACAGCATCACATACATCATTGCATGCAGCGCAGCAGAAAAAGTCTGTAACAGAAAAGGCTATCCTATAACTTTTATCCCACTTGTCAACATACTCCCAGTAAGGGTGCAAAATTTCAGCCCAAGTTTTGTTTTCTGTTTCTACCACACTTTCAGGTAGAAGTGAGAAATAAAAAACCTTACAATTTCAAGGCAAGGAGTAGTTTTGAGCCCCTTCTTTCTGCAAAAACCTTGAACTCTCTGGTCATACCATGAGACCAGACCATAATTCCTTGAGTAATAACGCTCACAGCAATTCCATTAGGAATGCCAGTGACCTTAATGAATGAATACTACTAGTATGGCTCCAACAGGCACCAAGGGATCTTACTACAATATGTGATTACAGCTGTAGCTTATTATACAAGTGCAGAAATTGCACAATTTCAAGAGATGAACACAGTCTCTTTCACGAAGGTATATTGCTACTTTATTCCTCTTGGCACTAAAGAAGCCACTCATCTTTGTTAATGCCAGAAATATTCTATTCTGCCTTGACTACAGGCTGTTAAACATTTCACCTGTAATGAAAAATCCAGGAATGGGAACAGTAAGAGACTGAAAGAATACACATTGACTGTCATCCCACTGGGGAATGGGGAAACGACCAGAAAACCCCCAAACCTCACAAACACACATTTTTCAGCTTTTAGCACAAAATCTAACTACCAATTTAGGGCAGGGAGGGTAGGGGTTGGAGGGTGCTGATTTTATAGTGTTATTTCCAGCAAACGTGCAGATTGCATCTGAAGAGAAAAAAACCAACGCAAATTTAATGCTTATTGCAAAGCCAGACACCATCTTACATGACAGTTAATTCTCAAAAAGAAACACATAATAATGCTGAACACTTAAGGCCTTTGACTGCTAGACTTACAATCAATATCAGCAGATGCAAGACCTCCCTCACTAAATCAAGGGGTCAAAACAACAACAACCACCACCACCAAACACAAAACCCCAACAAACTACACAAGCACTTACATTTCTAGCCTCACAGCATAGCTTTTAAGAACAGTTAAAAGTTAGCAAGGAGAACAACAGAAAAGCTTGCTTTTAGATATATTAAGTTTGTACCGAGACTACTATGAAATACAATTCAAAAAACTTTTCCTGATTATAAAGGAGCTCTAAAGGAATCTTTTAGAAGGTACTATGACCAGGTGCCTGTGAGACACCTTCAAGACCTAATCTGGAAACTCTTATTCAAAGGTTACCTGAGTTTAAATAGCACCTGTAGTCAAGGAAAAAGTGTCCAGGTCCATAATTTAGTAGCTACTCCACAAATCACTTTCACAAGGACTGTATTCCACAAAAGCGATTTTCCCTTTAGTTCACCTATTGAGATAACCTTCTGGTACCCCATGTGGAAACACTGCAATGTTCACCTGCATCGGCTTTCCCAAGTGAGCATGGGACAGGAAGGAGAGAAACAAACAAGAAAACCTGGGGAAATGCCATTTTACTTGACCTTCATAGTCCAGAAGTCTAATACCACATCCCCAGACACTGTATTTAACAGCCAACCAGTCCTTACAACAATGTGCAACGTGGGCAAGTTATATGCAACACAAAACCTGTACAGTTCCAGGGCACGTCATACAGCATAAACATAAAAGTTACAAATGATACATTTAACCTTTCCCAGAGTCTATGTAATAAAACCTTATGACACTCCAGCTGGCCACTCATGTCCACATAAGAAACATGCTGGTCCTCTTCATCACACAGCAAGAAACTCTGCTACAACCACTGCTTCACAGGGAGCTGACAAACAGGGACACAAATTTGTTCCTTTCAAAAAGGGATTAAACCCAAAACACAGATTTCAACAGTCAGTAATGTCTCTCAATGATTCCAGCTCTCTGTAATCCCTCGCTGGTGTCCCCTTTCTACAGCCTTATTGTCTTCTCCACCAAAGAACTGTTTATGGACATGAACACTAAGGCTGTGTAGCTTATACTGACTCTACAGTCAGAGATAAGCTGTAGACAACAATATCAGGTATCTGTGGAGGTCTCTGTCGTTCAGATCAAGCACAGCGCGTCACAATTCTTTCTTGAGAGCAGCCCTTATGTGGGCATTACGGCTAATCATGAAAAAGCATCTGAAAATGTGTTTTCCTACAAAGCTGTCTGAAAGCATATATAATATGGTTAAGTCTTTCAAGCATAAGAAACACATGGCAAAAGAACCAACGATACACTTTACTGTTTCACTAACAACACAACTTTGGAATATACAAAAGCACGCCCCCACCCACCTGCCCCACCAACCCTTCCTGTGGCTGTTCTCTCTTCTGAAGAAAGCCCAAATTTTTGAGGAACATATACGATCAGAATTCATTCTGCTCTGCCCCTTGAGAGCCCTTATCTCATGTCACACTGCCATCCAGGATGGATTCAAAAGCAAGCATGCCACATTATGAATTAATACATTTTATCACAGCAACCTCAACGCTTACCTAAATAGAGATTCAAGCTAAGGCTGTAGACTACACTGAAGCCTATAAAAGGTGTGTATTACTTTATCACCATAACAGTTTAAGCTGCTTGACTGACATATCTGTCCCTTTAATAAGACAAAGGTCTACCATTGGGGTGCTTCATCATTTTTATAATATGCATGGCAAAACTCACGTATATTTAGGAAGACGTACCCACACCTACTTCAGGTAGCAGCAGCATTCTCTGGCTCCCACGTGAGTCACAATTCTCTGACTCAGGTCTATTTCAAAAATACCAAAACATCTGGAAAGCTGCTTTCCCATGACGACCCCCTCTACTGGACAATTATATAGTGCAACCGCACCAGAAAAGGAAGCGGCTAGCTGTCCGAAATCACTGCGTCAGACTTTACTTGTCACAAAACCTTTCTCAGTGCTACAAAGAATACAACAGCTTAACAGTGGAAGCTGAAGGAAAACACTGCAGGCATGTCTAGACAAACGCCTAAAAGCCATGCTAGGGAAGTTACAGGGTCATTCTTCCTCAGGTTCTCTATGCAGAAGCACTGGAACACATGCCAAGCCTGCTCAAATGAATTTCCAGATCAACACCACGTACAAGAGAAGATGAGTGAGAAATTTCAGTAGGAACATTAACATACAGACGTCCATGAAGCTGACAGACTGCTTCTAGTACCACGTCTGCTTGGGACCATCTGAAAACGCATGGTGGTCTGCCTTTTCAAGTAGCTTTTTGCTCAAAACCACCCTCAAACATTTATCCCCTTATGCATGCAGGAACACATCTGTTTAACTGACCGCTATGTTTTACCAGTCTTACCAGATTTTAGACCAGAAATTTTGAAGATGGCACTTGGCTTCTCATTAGTGACAAACCCTAGCAGCTGCCACACTGCCATCCCACTCTGGTCCGGATAACAAAAATAGACAGATCCTCCCATTCCTTCTGGAAATGGTATAGTTCCCAGCATGAAGACCACTACGTGGTTGATATTTTCATAGTCCGGTAAATCAAATACAAATTTATCTTCAGCCACTTGTTGGGGCACTGCTTGTACCTAAAGAGAACAGAACCTTTATTAGCATTATTGTTTTTCATCTTTGAGCGTAACTGTGAACTTCCTTTTACAGAAATACACCTAGAGTGGAACATAACAAGAAGTGAGGAACACACTAACCTAAACAGCAAACAGCCAGATAAAAGTCAAACACAGCAGAAGAACAACTGCAAAAAATATTACTAAAAAGGCACAACAGTCTCGTTCTACCTGCACCAAACCAATATCCCACCCAGGACTACAGGAGCAGAATACCTTCACTCCCCATGTGTGTAGGAGGAAAATAGGGTGCAGAAGAGGTTGCCAAGTCTACAAGCAGTGCCTGTTGACCACCTGGCTGGCACAACCCCAGGATGATGGAAACCTGTTCACATAGGAAATACAATAGACCTTGAGACAGGCAGCGGAAGGACGGCTAAACGCCAGAGCAAAAGACACCCTCCTCTTTACCCGAGACGCCACATCCTTGCAGCCAACGCACGATCTAGCCTTAAAAAGCTTCTTTCAAGCTCGCGGCTCGTCTCCGAGCGGCCCAAACCTCTCCGTTAACAGAGGGCACGGCAACTGCCTCCCGGCAGCCAGCCTCTACAACGCAGCCGCCTCTGGGGACGAGGGGCAGCAGCCAGCCGAGCCAGCCGAGCCGCCGGGCAGCCGTGACGAGGACGGCGAGCTCCCCCTCTGCCCGGGGCCAACCCCGAGCGGAGCCCAGCTGAGGGCAAAGGCGAGGCCCGCGGGGCGGCCCTGCAGCAGCTCCACCCCGGGCCCCCGGCGGGTCGAGGGCCCCCCCGGCAGGTCGAAGGCCGCGCCCGCGGCCCGGGCAGCGCTCACCAGCCTGCCCGCCACCAGGCAGCCGAACATGGCGGCGGCCGCCGAACCCCCTCAGACGCTTCCCTGCTCCGCAGCCTCCATGAGCGCCGGCTCCCGGAAGTCAACACGTCCCCCCCGCCGCCCTTCACCCCGCAGCCGCCGAGTCACTTCCGGAGCGCGGCCCGGCGGGGAGGGAGAGGCGCGGATGGACTACAACTCCCGTGGTGCAACGCGCGGGGAGGCGGGGAGGGGCGCTGCGCGGGGCGGAGCGGGGCATGACGGGAGATGTAGTTCGCGTCACTGCGCCCAGGGAACGAAAGGGGGGGGGGGGCGAAGATGGCGTCACACCGCCAAGGCTGACGTCCCTCCCTCTCTTGTCGGGGTTAAAACATGACGCGATTTCTCCGAGTACGGCAGAGCAGAGGCAATTTGGCGTCTTCCGTACCTAGAAATTAAAGTCAGTCTCGCTACGGAAGCAAAAGGCCTAGGTCCAAAGTGTTTAAAGCCAAACAAAACTGGCCAAAGCGACTGGGAGCAAATACAATCTGCACTCAAAAATAAAAAGTCAGTCAGGAAAACTGCCTGGTTAAACGCGCTGTCGCACACCAAGTATCTCGAGAGAGAGCTGCCGTCACAGAACGCGGCGGTGCGTCACCAAGAAGCTCGAGTTTGCCCTCGCGGACGCCGCTCAGGTGCTGGCGGCTCACGCCGGAGAGGAAGAAGAGCGCGCACCGCGTTTACGTACTCTGCAAACTGATCTTCGGTGCCATTTCAGACTAGTGCATAAACAGAAGGGTCAGGGATCAGGAATCCAAAGCCCTCGGCTGATCTCCAAGCTCCTTAGGCTACGCGGAGAGGTGACGGGCTCTGCTGGCATTCCCACGTCTCTTTAATGATTGCACAAGGTCAGCCCTTCCAGGAGGATTTGATGCTCTGCCTGGAGCCCATGAACAGAAACACCCATGTGCAGGGATGACTCTGAATGGCTTTATATAATAGTAATGCCTTTATTTGTCTGGGATTCAACATGCTGAGGGCACTTCTCGGGTTGAACATCCTACTGAGGGGTGGTGTGACTGAGTAAGGGAAGGAAGGACGGAAGGCAAGACAGCCAGTCCAGCAGCCTGCAGGGGAGCACGCTTGTTCAGAAACAGGAGGTATGGTTTCTAGGCTCTCCTCAAGTCTGAGGTGGTTTGAACCCATTACTCTTATTCCCCAAGGCAGCGACCTATCACGAAGCAATTCTGTATGATTCTCGATGTCCCTCCTGTGGTAGCTGGGTCACAACATACAACAGAGAACAAGATTAATGAACCAGGAGAGAATTAACAGGGAGACATTGATGAGGACTTCCTCTAAGGGAAAATACAGTCTGTAGTTCAGGTTTATGCAATGTCTTTTCTGAACAGGATTAATTAAGCAGATACTGAAGCCTAGAGCTCCCACATGATTATGGTCGGCAATGACCTAGTCACTCAGGAGGATCAGAAAAGAAATAAAATGGAAAGTAACAATCCATTTATACAATGTAATTCTTTAAAACTTTGTCCATTAATCAACGGGTTAATCAAACATGCATGGACTACCTCAAAAGCACTATTCACAGATACTAATCTCTGTAAAAAAGAGGTGCCATAGTGCCTTCTCCTTCATTTAAAAAAAAGATTGATTCTTTGTTTAAGAAAGTTTAAATTTAAAAGCCCAAATGAGTAGCATCATTGCAGATATTTAAGTTAATGACAAGCTTTTCAAAAGAATGCTATGACTTTAATGCATTTTTTTGATGTGTAATAGATGCCCATTACTTCTTTTCTAGGTATATGCTTTGTACCTTCAAGCCTTGCTACTGCTGAAAGCAGCCTGTCAGATATTTAAGCTTTGAAGACTATCCAATGCTTGCAGCAGAAGCTGGAAACCAACTTTTGCCATCACCTACACAAAAAGTAAAGGTGAACTTCTAGGTGTTTCATGTGAAGTGTAGAGGTGGAACACCTGCTGCTTCAGCGGAGGTGCTGGCTCAGAGCTCACTCTCAGGAGGAGAGCGAGGGCTCCTGATCCCTGCTCCAAACCTGGGAGAAAAAAAGAGATTTTCATTGGGGTCAGATGATTGCTCTCTTCACTGGGTGCCTTGGGAAAACAGCACTCACAAGCACCACCACCACCACTACTACTAACTACTACCGCCACGGGACTTTTTGCTCAAGAAAGATTAAGGTTGTTTTAATTGGCCGACTCCAGGTTGGCAGCCGAGACTCAAGCAGAGAGGCAGCCCTCAGGATTTGGAGGCCTTTTAGTATCTCTTTTAATTTGGTGCTAGCAGGGCCTCCCCTTGATTACAGACCACACCAAGACCCTTCTCCTGCCTGCTTATCACTGCTGTCATATCCATGGAGCAGTTCACCAGAGAAGTGATCTCATTATACTCCTGGCAAAATCAGTTACCACATTCAAGTTAAAAACTAACACACTAATGGTGTTACCAGCTTTGGGAGTGAGGTGAAATGGTCAGATTTTGCCTGACTACTCCCTCTAAGGGACCTCCCACACTCAATGAAGGCAGGCAACTTGTGTTTTAAACCCACGAGACCTGCCCCTGACGAAGAGACGACTGACGGAGACGAGGTGGCCGACCCACCTGTGGAAATCTGGTGCCTGAAAGCGGCGGGAGGGGGGTTCACCTCTTCCCAGACCCACCCTGCGCCTGGTGCAAGAGGCATTCTTCTCTCGAAATTATGGCGTCCTGCTGCAGGGACAGCGGGTGCAGCAGCTTGTTTGTGCCCGAGGCCAGCGGGAATAACGCTGAATACCGAGCAGGACAGCTTGGTTTATGCCAACTGGTCATACGCAAGAGCATCTACGTGACGGAAAAGCCATATTTATGTAAAACTGAAAAAACCAGCTGTGGCAACCAATGCTTCTTGTATCGTTGCTGCCTCCTGTTCTTCCTCAGGTTTGAGTCTGGTGGCAGTGACGGCTGAGGATGTTAGTGAGGGGGCCGCTGCGCCATGTGTGGGTGGGACTGCCTTTCTGTCTGAGGAAGGGGCTGCGAGAGCCTGGTGGTTCCAGAGTGCTGACTGATGCCGAGGGGAAGTTTAATTACTACTCTGCTTTAAGCTAAAGGGAGAGAAGCGGGCAGCACCAGAGCACCTTGGTGAGGGGAACTGGGTAAAGCCATGTGGTTTTAGTGTGGGTTGAGGTGAGGCCCGCGACAGTGCCAGTGGTTGAGAGTGACCTGTCACAGCTGTTTGAGAAGGAGGAAATGGCTGATAAGAAACCAGCAGGAATAAAAAAAAAACCCGAACAAATAGCTCTTCCACAGCCTGAAGGAATCAGTGGATAAAGAGTCAGGATGTTTTCTTCCTTCGTGTAGTGAAGGAGGGACTGGTAGGCATGTTGCAGTAGTCTCAAAACCAAGGTTGCTAGCTCCTCAAAGGGCCTGAATAAGGACAGTGGCACTAATGCACCGAAGGTGCCAAGAGCATAAATCACTGAGCTCTAAGGCTTGGTGCTCCTTCTTCCGATTATTTAACATGTAGAAATAACTTGGATGAAACCCTAACTCTTAAGTGCCTCTGTGCAAACAATGATCATAGGTAAAACTCATCCTAAGCTTAAAGTTGCGGGTACAAATTGCCCTGTTCAGATCACGGGGGTACAAATGTCACAATGCTCTGGTACTGCATGATGACAGACCCTCAATCTAATTTCTGCCTCGAATAAGCCAAGGTGAGCTAGAGCCTTAAGAAAGAGATGATTCCCATGTTGCCAGCAGTTCTGCCTTTCATAAATGACCGGGCTTGCATTGCCAAGCAAATGAAAATGAAGCTAGGTACTAAACACCAAGTTTAAAGGCCCCTGTGTGGCATAGGATTATACAGCTGTAGTGGATCTTTCTACCAAGAGAGATGTTCTAGGACCTAGTGTCTACTGCAAACTGTTCTTTCCTTTTCTAAGTTGGTTTGTGTACCAGGGAGTAAACATCTAGAGAGATCCTTCAGGCTGCTGAAAACCAAGTTCTGCCTCAAACTGCTGATAGTGGTGGTGTTTCTTTCTCTCATGGAGCCCATTTGTTTTCTTCTGAGGAGAAACATCACCTGGAGATGATTGTGGAAAAGGCTCTTTACCTGTACCAAAATGGAATTCACTTTTCAAGTTGGGAATCCCAGCCTTCATTCTTAATTGGTTGCGAACTTCCCCAGAAGACTGTCTGTGGTTTGAATGTGTCAGAAACATGAATTTGTGCAGACAGGGCCAATACAGATATCTTAGACTCTGAAATGAAATTGCTTCTTCAAAAGAGACTCCGCTAGGTCTCTGGCATCTCCCAACCAACTTTTCACAATAGGGACAAGATAAAGGGGACAAAAATTACTCCCAGGAGTAATAATGACTGAAATGAAGTGTTAGACAAGTTCCAGTATAAAAAGGGCCTAAGAGTAGGACAGATGGGGAATTAATGGTCTTAGTTGTTTTTATGACCTGACTGAACATGTCTGCATGTCATTCTCATGTGAATCCTCACCAAGATGCTGTTTTAAGAGAGGTGTTGCTTAATTTTCACAGGGTGTCTTCCAGCTCTTGCAGTTGATTTGAAGGAAGGACCAAGGGAGAAAATCAAGGTAAGAGAGTCCTTAGTTAGGGGAGCCTCCTGAGGAAACAGTGGAGGGTAACACTGCACCTTTGTGCTCGTGTGAGAGAGAGAGTTCCTTTGGACAGGCAGACATCCTCTGGCAGGAGGCTCCAGGTGGGCTGTCCAGAAAATGGATATACTCTACTTAAATGACTTTCAGGCTGTTCAGTGGTATTTTCCGTGTTTACACCTCCACCTAAAATGCTTTATTATTTTTTTAACTTGCAAAATAGATGGAAATGCTGGCAGAAAAAGAGAAAAGGAAGGGAGTATGGTTGTATGATGAGAAGCTTGCTTAGCTGACAAGAAAGAATAATATGTATTGAACTGAGATCCTTCGTTTAGAACTGTTTTTGAAAAGAAAAAAAAATATCCTGGTAATTTCTTTGTCACAGCTCTAGAGTTATTTCTCAGAATCCACATAACAGGCAAAGAAACCTTGCAAAGTGGGTCTTCTGCTCCAGTAAGGCATATTTATCCACAGGCCAAATTTCTAGGCTGTTTCTAGAGAAGCAGCAATTGGCCAGTTAGCAGTGAACCCAAGATAAAGTCCATGGCCAGAAAGAGTTGTTAGGTTCATTTTACGTGACCTGCCAAAACCCACTGTAGGATTCATTTTTTGATTTTTGCTATGCAAATGACAGTTGCCTCATGTAGTTTATGATGTTCTGAGTCATATCAGAAGGATACAGGGATCGCCAAGTGGAAACTGGAGAGAAAGCATAATCAAACAGTGACATTGCTGTGAAAACTGTATGGAGATGATTAGGGTTGTCCCACTGTTACGGAAGTGTCCATAGCTGGTGGAATAATTAGTTTGGGCTTTATGAAGCCAAACATAGACCATGTGGGCTGGATGGCTGGCTAGCTGTTTTCATCACTAGCTTCTTGACTGCTGTGTTTTCAAAGTGTTTGAGTGAGGTTAGAGCCAGGGTAGTATCTTCATCTAATTGCCCTACAGATTGAACTGCTGTACAGAAAATTGCAAGTGATGAAGCTAAGTCAGCACTCCTATTTCACAAGTATGTGATTGAGAAAAAGAAGTCAGTGAAATGCCTGGGAAAGTGAGAAGTGCCATGAAACAGGGAGAAGAAAAAGAATACTTTCTGTATGGGAATGAATGAGAAAGGAACGAGATTGGTGGAGAGGATACTGGATGAGTAAGTGTGCATGCACTTGATCCACTTGGTCCTGGAAAAGTAGGGTGGCAGAAACCCATCAGAAGTGCCAGAAGTGAAAACTGCTGGGCTTTGGAGAATGATACAGATTCCTCTGGTTGCTTGAGACACAGGGATCACCTGAATTAGACTCTCACTCTAGGGACCTGTGACCAAATGAATGCGAGAAACTCATTCTGAAGTTATGTTTGTGGGTTCAAATTAGACGGTGCATGTGTTCTTCCACCCCAGGGGTTGTGGGCAGGCAGAAGCAGGAGTGTTCTCAGCCAAGGTATGAGAGAGTCTTTTTCCTTTCTGTTTTAGCTAGGCTTCATTATGGTAGATCCATGTTAATGCAATCTAGATGTAGGATGAAATCAAGCAGAAAGCAGCGGAAGAAAATGAACAGGGAGATGAAGAGAAGCTGTTCATCTGGTAAATCTCCATAAATTATGATAAAGATCCCCCCTCTCCTCCAAACCCCTTCCTTCATTCTAAGCAGCTTGCTTTGGTGAAAGAACTTTTGCAGCATCCCTCATGGGACATGAGCAGGCTTTGGAGACAGACATCCTTCCTGTTCATGTGGTTCTTGAAAAACACAGAACAGTTACAGGCAGCTGATGGCTACAGGCTTCTCTGTCAGTATCAAGTGTTGCATTCTGCCTTTTCAAATTGGGTAGGTTGTCTTTCTTCTCTCAGAGCATGGAAAGCAGGTTTGGTACCTGCTTAGGCAATGGTCTCAGCTTCTGTCTTGTTTAGCCTCAAGGTGATTTAGCTGCAAATGTTACCTTATTGTTGGCTTGGACACAAGGGGCCTGTATCCTGTTACAGGGACCAGTGAAACTTCATATGAAGCAGAATAAAGGTGTACGGGTTGAAATCAGCATGTGGTATTTCTCTGCCTTTCTCCTAAAACCTAAAACTTAACATCTTTCTTTTAAATTCCTTGCTGCTCCGGGGAAGATCCACGTACAGAACAAGTGCAAAAAGGTATAGGTATTGCAGGTTATGTAAATGAGATATGAACAAGTCTGAAGAGAAGAATATAATATAAGATACTAATACAACCCTAGATCCTGCACATCACCTCCTATATTTTCCCTTGCAAGGAATTAGTTCATTCTTTGAATTTGCAATGCTGTAATAATATGATCAATATTATGCCTTATTGCTTTTTATCACTGCTGATCAACAATGACCTTTTTGTATAAGCATATATTCTGTAGGATTTCTGTCATAATTATGTTTAAATAAAACAAATTTCAAATTTTCGATTGATATTCAGCTTGACAGGAAATAAAATACTGAGTGAGTAGGGTGTAAGCTTTGGAGGGGTGAGAAAGGACAGCTCAGGACACAAGGACTGAGTTTCAATCTCTGTTCATGGGGCAGTTCTCTCCCAAGTTAGTGCAATAATTGTTAAAACTGCACCAAAGTTCTTTGGTCAAGGGAAGCTCCTGTGCTTTGTTGTTTGTCCTCTCCTGGGTGACAGAGCACAGGCTGTCTGGGCTAGATGGAAATAAATCATTCCTCAGTTTGACTGGGAAGTGTTCTGCGCTTTCTATAGAAGCCATTCTTTTAAATCTTTTTTCTGCCGTTTCTTCTGGTGTTTTCACAGGTATTTTCATTCATGCTTCAGTTTAATCATACCTGCTGTAGTAGTTAGTTTACAAAGCTCTATAAAACTTCCCTCTTTTTACTGTGCCAGGGTGCTGCTCTGGCTCGGAAATCTGTGATTAGACCCATCCCTATGGGAAATGTTGGGGTCCTTCCTGCAGCCAGGCTCAGCTCTGGTGGACAGATTCTGCTGTCGGGCAGGGTCCTCAGCCATCCACCACAGCCTTGCCAGGCCCAGGGCACTGCGCCTGTGGTTTACGGTAGAGACTTGTCACTGGGGAAGGTCCCAGGGTTGCTTTTGTTGCTCACTTTGAAGTAGTAGAGTTGTTAGCAAAGGGTGGCACTGCCTTTCCAAATACTGAAAACTTAAAAAAATACAAAATAAAGACCCTCGTGCCTGCTACCAGATGGTGTAACCAACCTGTGCCTTGCAATGTGTTTATGTGTGGGGATTATGAAAGCAAGATCTATTAAAAATCCTGGTGCTAGCCCACTGTCATTTGTATGGGCATAACGGAATAAGTATTTCTGTCTGATTCACCCTTTGGATTTAGTAAGAAGCCCAGGTGTGAGAAGTGTTGAGGCAGTAGTGCAGAACTGCCCAAGTCCCAGGCCTCATTTTGGAAGTGAACCTTTACAAGTGAGTTCTCCACTTGGCAGGTGCTTTTCCAGCTGGCCCTGATGAACTGGAATGAAAGAAAGTGTTTTAAAGCTTGAGATGTTGCAAATTAGTGGAGGGTGGCCAGGCTCTGCAGTGCAGTCACTGAGGCACAACGAGAAATCTGCTAATTAGGCAAGAGCTCATCTCGCAATGCCAATTTGCTACAGACCTCTGAGATTACACCATGTCTAAAAGGTGCAGGGCAACCCCATCCTGCAGGCTGGATCTCAGCAGGGCTCTCATGCACTCTTGTTAAGGCATGGGTTTTATTTTTATTTTTTTTTAATTTAAACGTAATTCTTTAGTATTTGCCTAAAACTTGTTGAGCTTTCCATGCAAGGACAGCACAGCAGAGCTGTTGCTGCTCCCCTTGCCAAAAGCTAATCTCAGCCTGGCTGTGATGTTGCCCTAGAACGTACTTTGCTCTCCACTTGAACCCCTACTAAGATCCGTGGCTTAGTGCCATTTAGGTAAAAAAAGGTTACACAGAGCAGGCGTTTTCCCTGTGTGCAATAAGTGAAGGTATTTCCCATTCGATATTAACAGATAGTGGCACAACACAGGAAACAGTTACGTGTAGAGAACCTCTGAGAAGAAGGTAATTGTTCCTGGGTGAGGCAAAGGCATGAGTAAGAGGAAGAAACTCCAGGCAAGTTGAGTCCAGACCTATACAAAACTTCACCTGTGCAATGGTGGGTGGTGTGCCAGAATATGGACTGGGATCCGGCCTGAACACACAGACCAGTAGCATCTACAGGTGTCTGAACGTGGGTGCAGTGAGGTGTGGATGCTGGATGAGCAAAAGCTGTGAAAAGTAACTTTTTTCCTGAATAAAGAGTAATTTTCTTGTACTTTGCGGTTGGTCTTTTCAAATTAGTCACAGTTGCAAAAGCAACAATAGCTTGTAAAAGCCTGGTGTGGTAGGTTTTTTTGTAGGTCTCCTTTCCTCCTTCTCTGAATACCTTTTTTTCTTGGTTTGCCAGTGTATTTTTCTGCTGTCACTCTAGTCTCCAGGCCATTAATGAGTTCCTGAACCTATGTCACGTCCCTTTTCACTCGCATGTTTTCCAACCAGAGGAGTCCTAGCCTATGTAGTAATTTATTGTGCAGAAGTTGTTCCATATTTTTGATCTTTCTTGTCATTTCTTGATCACAAGGAAGCTGGGGCCTTGCATCTGCTTTTCCGAGGACAGAAATTTTTTTCCCCTCTGCTGCTCTACAAGTGAGGAGGGAACCGGGGAGAATTTCTTCTTAGTGTTCACAGTGCCTCAGGCAGCTGCAACTGCCCGACTATTTATCGACCGGATCTAGGCTGAGCAAGCTGCCCGTGGTCTCTTTCCCCCAGATTCACCGCAGAGGAGCAGTCAGCCCTGTAGCCAGTTCTAGCTGTCAGATAGGCACGAGCCAGATCTGCCCACAGTTGGGTGTCTCTCCCATTTCAGGAAGGTAGTAAAGCTGCCTTTGATGGCCACGCGAGGTCAGATGTTATTGAAGAATGGACTCTTGACCTGTTCCCCTGACTTAACAGGCTTGCGATGCTTCAAGAATGGATTCCTCGATGCAGCTGATGTATCTCAGAGCTCTCCTTCTTGAGAGCTTGGGTGAGGTGGCGTAGAGACACCCTGGTGCCAGGAGGTAATGGGGCTGAGGGCATTTGGGGTAATGAAAATATGTGGTAGGAAGGATGCAGTTATGTAACGGTGAAGAAGGAGCTGCCTCATGGGATAGAGGAGGAACAAGGCTAAATGGAGCACGCAGGAATGCGACATTGAATGGTTCGGGGTCAGTGGCTCTAAGGTCATTTCAGAAAGAAATTTTAATTGTCTTTCTGCTGGGCAGTGGCCTGTGTTTGTTGTGTTGCTGCTTTCCTCAGTGCTGTTGACCGAGTGGTATTCATCTTCACCCTTTAGGGGCCGGTGAACATTTGTTTACAGAAATAGTGATCAGGAAAAATTACCAGATAAATCTGCAGAGGTTGAGTATTTACTTGGAGACTGGAAAAAAGAGCCAAAGTGCCCAACTTAACTGCAGACTAGCTATGTTCTTTTGGGTCTGTTCAAATAACTGTGTAAAGCAATCAAAATCCAGAGACAGTGAGCACAGGTGCAATTGGTGGCACTGTTTTATATTAAAAGGTTTTAATTTACATTATAATTTGCCATTATCATAACCTTTCCTTGGCTGCTTCTCAACTTTTCCACACTTTAACTCTTAGGACTAAAGTTCTTTTCACTGAGTGCCTGCCTTAGGTTTTTTTTTTTTACATCTGAAAGTTTCAGCCAGAATATTTCATTTGTTTCCAAGACATGGGCCAAAACCCACATTGTTTTGCTCAAGCTAAAAGAAAAAAAATTAAAAAATTGAATGACTTGCTCTTTCAGAAGCCCTAATTCCCTCACGTTTTAAAGGAGGGACTTGCAATTTGGTGGCGGGTAGCCTTGAGTCAGAAATGATGCTGAGAAAATAAGCTCACCTGTATCTGTGTAAGAAATATTTGAAGAATCCCAGTTTATACATGCTCAGGAGAAATATCACCACAGACTCCATCCATGCTGGACAGGCCTCACTGGAGGCTGCAGAGGTTCCTCTGTAGCTGCCTCTAGGTTAAGCACCAAGCCAAGAAGGGAGTACCGAGGCCTTCTCATCTAACTTAACAACCTGAAGGAAGTACCTAGATTAAAAACATGGTTTCTTTCTGTTCTTTCTAAATACTGGCTCTTCTAAGACAGAAATTGTTCTCTGGAAGAGCACCTTGGTTGCCAGTAAACTACAGAAGACATCTTGGCGGTACAGCCTTCTAACTGAGAGCTGCAGTTACACTGAAATTTAGGTGGGATAAATCCAATCATTTCTGCAGGTCTCAGTGCTGGTGTTTAGGAGTGATAGGAGGTACAAGAGAGGAAAGAAGGAATAGTGGGACTGGGGGAAGCCATAAGGCCATTAGGTTGCAGCAAGGGGTGGGAAGGAGGGAGAATATAGTTTACTTTTTAGAAGTGCTGCTTTTTTGAGGTTTGAGAAACAGTTTTAAGACTCTCTGGGCAACTGAAAGAGATGATCACTGGCCTTATAGTGGTGAAAAAATGCCTGGCTTACTGCCCTTGCGGGATCTTTTATTTTCCAGTGATAGAGAGGAAATCGGTGTCTGTGCTGTGAATTTTATTTCACTTACCAACAACCTTGAAGCCTTTGTCATGACAGCAGTATCTGTCAGCACCTGACTATGGTTCAGTGAAAGATTTAGGAATGACAGAACAGATTATTTGTAGGAGAATGTAGGAGATCATGTAATTTCTGTCTGTCCCTCAGATGACTCTTTGGGACCTGAGTTCCACGGCGGTCTCTCACGTCCTTGCTGCCTTTAAGATCTTTGAATCTTTATGGATAGGATTATTTTGTCCATGAAGTCAAAAATTTTAGGGCTGAGGCTGAATTTACATTTTTTAAGTGAATGACACTTTCTCTCCAGCAGATGGTGATAAAATACCAGGGTTTGGCCTATTAAAACTGAACTGTTCATGTCAGAAGTTGAGACTGGCTCTGATTGTATCTCAGGGGAAAAATTGCTCTGTTCAGTTTAAACCGTAATCGGGATGAAACAGTTTATAAATGTAGTAATGACATGTAATTAACTGGTAACCGGTGAACTATACATTCAGGATCAAACTAGTAATATAACAGATAAACCATAGTGCTAGACCCTTATGGAATGTCAGTAAAGTTCCAGACACCTTTCTGCAGCTAATCCCAAGAAGCGTCAGTCCCCCTCTTGCCACACACACACAGAGATACGTGTCCTCCCACCCCAAGGTCTGGGTTACAAACCAACCAACCTTTTCTGAGTGTTCTATCCCAGTGCTTAATTTGCCATCTGCATTTAGAATTTAAAATCAACTTCACAGCAAAATTATTTTTTGTAGATCACTATGTAAGGATTTTTTGAAGACATTTCTATTTGTTTATGTAAAATCCTCTAAGTTACACAACCCCGTTTGAGACCTACACTGTCTGAGTGTCTCTCCAAGCACAGCTTTTCTTAAACACTTCAAACAGCCAAGTCTGGCTTCCCCAAACTTACTAACATCAGCTTAATTCTATTTCATCTAAAGTTGCTTTGCCTCCTTCCTGTATATGTGAATAAAAAGAAACTAGCATACGACTGCTTAAAGAAAAAGTTTGGATTGATTTATAGCATAAGCAAGACATCATTCTCTGGACTTTTTTGATGGATGACACCAAAGCTATTGTCCAAACATAGTTTTCTAGGTCCAGTTGTGCTAGCTCCATATGTTATGTCCTCTGCCCAACCGTAGATGTTCATCACTCCTCCTGTTAAAGCTTTTTGCTTCTTTAGGTTGCCTGCTAAGCATTCCCCAAATGGTTTTGGGCAAAATAAGCTGGAATAGTTTATACAGATTCAATATTAGATCTCTGCTAACTGGACACATTGTGAATAAAACATGTCAGTGGGTAAAAGGAACACCGGACAATGTGACACTGCAGCTTCAGGCGGTGTTGTCCTGTCACTTGTGGGTCTGCAGCGCATACCAAGGCTCCTCACCCTTAGTTGTTGTGTGCACTGTCCTGTCATGTACAGCTCATTAAATGCCATTACTCAACTTCTGATGAAGGCAAGGCCGTGATGCTCCCCTGATAGGAGTATTCAGAAGAGCCAGCAGATCTTAGATGCCTGAGATTCTTAGATACATCAAAGATGGGTACAGCATGGCTCTTTCTCAGTGAAGAAAACTGCTTCTCTAGGAGCAGGGGGTTTCCATCTTGTGTCCTGTTGGTGTTGCTATTCAGTGGGCAAAATTAAGAAAAGAATGAATAAGAAATTCTACACCAGGATGACTGTGTTCACTGTTGGAGCTGGGAGAAGGTGGGAGGAATGTGCAGCTACTTGACGGTGGGGTGTGAACTGTCTTGATGGTTTGTTCACAGGACTGCAGGTGGTTGACTTCACCTGTCTTGGTCTGGTACAGCTTGACATTGAGACAACATAGCTGACCATTTCTGAGCTCGTTCTGTCCCAGATGAGGAGATAACCTCCCCGTGTTTCACTTTACAGCATGCAGTCATGTAGACCATGACAGCTGTATGTCTCAGCTGACACATGCCAGCTTGCTGGCTTGCTGCGTGTGGAGTGGACTAAGCCTTGTCAATGTACAGTTGGTAGTTAACCGCATGGCTTGTTAATTCCTGCTTTTAGAAACTGTAGTAACTCTTCATCATACCTGACTATTTTTTGCTTCCCCAGACAGAATGGAGAACCTCTCTGCATGGTCATTTGGCTGTGCTTTGAATCCTCAGCTTTGCTGACATCCCTCCTGCTACTGTTTTTTCTGTCTTCACTCATGACTGCAGATGGCTGCTCTCTTGGTGGAGCTAACCTGAATGTCCAGAAGCTCCCGTTGCATTTCAAAACTGGCCAAGTGGTTTTTGTTCACTTTCATCTCACTAGATACAATGGGAGTGAGATCAGGGTCAGCTTGAGCCAAGGTGCACCTGGATTCAGGATCGGAGGTTGCTATTCATGTGTGCTGGAATACCTCCAGGAAGGGCAGATGTCACTGAGAGAAGCACTTACTCTCATTATCATGCTAATAGATCGATGTTACACAATACATGTACTGCTGTCTTTGCAAGCCGAAATGTGGGATGAGAGGCTGAATCCAAGGCCTTCATGTATGAGCAGTTGGTGAGAAGCAGCAGTACTGCTAAAAACCTTGAGTGAGATTCCTCCATGTAGAAGAATCAACGTCTGAGCTGCATGCTCTAGGCCATCCCAAGCTGAGTTGGTTGTTGGGTGGTTTGGGCTGTTTAATAAGATAAATGTAAAGGAAGGCAAAGTGACCTGTGTTGTAGGGGTTCATTTTAGAACCCCTCAAACTTTAAAAAAAATGTTTTATTCAACCTGAAAGAACTTTTCTTAACAAGGGACCTTGCTTTTTTGAGGGTTAGTTACTTAAGACTTTCCAGTGAAAGTACAGAATACAACCTTGTAGCCCTTCCTTGTGTAAGCAGTCTCATGAATTTCTATTAGGGTTACGGGATTTGCATGTTTAAAGACTTAATCCATAATAACTAGTCTCTGCCTATCTGCTAACTAAAAATATGCATTAAGAATGCAGTTAGCCTTGGATTCCAGGATTTGGAAAAACATATTGAGATACATGGCCAATCCTGAGATGTGTTGAACTTCTTCAATTCCTGGTAAATTCAAAGGTTGTGATGCTACCCAGCAACCCTTGGATGGAGGTCTGGAAAATCAATGGGGGGAAAAAAAATATCCTTTTTCCTTTGGAAACATTACCTGCATTCCAGTCAGGCCAAGCTGTAAGTGGCTGCTAGCAAACACCATCATCTTACCAGGTGAATGGTGTATTAGCAACTTGGACAGAGTAATGCTTCCTACCCAATGCTGGAGAAAGGGCATAGGGCTGAAGGATGGGTAGGAAGTGTTTGTTATATGTCTCTAGAGGCTGACTTCAGTGAAATGTGGCAGTTACCATCAGGGGAGGTTATTGTCCATGTTTTCCCAAGCTTCCTTCAGAAAAGCAGTGCTTGTGCTTCCGGGGAGCTTTGTGATTAACAGTCCGCAGTACCGCGGTGCTCATAAAACAGTTTGGTTGGTATTCGTGTACTGGACACAGAAAAAAGCAGCCTGAGTTCAGAATTGCTTTCAGTTTTGCACCCAAATTGTGGATCTCTTCCATGAAGACACTTTCTAGTTCTTTTTTCTTGTACTCCAGCCAATCCTGCTGAGCAATCCCTCAGAGAGCTCACTATAACTTAGCTCTGTTTTACACTCCTTTTAAACTGTGGGTCTGTATTTCAAATACAACTAATATTATTTAAACATTTGCATGCATCAGTCCACTAGAAGAGATGGACAGTCCCACCCAGCCAGCATTTATAAGCTCCCTTAGGAAGAAGTGATGCGTTTTCTCCCTAATCTGACAAATCCCTGTCGTGTCAAAGATGTTGTAATTGATCTTTGTCATTAAATTCAATAACTTCCAAATTTACAGATCTACCTTGTTTCAGGCTAATGTAGATAAATGAGGTTCATGGTAAAATATTGACTTTTACTTGGCACCTATGCACCTCAGCACTTTATGCATTTGATTAACATACAAGCAAGGCTGTAAAATCAAAGAAATGAATGCAAGGAGTAATGTTTTATTCTCCTTAAATGATATATGAGACTTAGCTATTTATAGCATGGGGTTGGGAGAGAAATGTAAAGCTAAGCCAATTCTAGGAATGCTGATACAGGAGATTCAGTGAAAAATTGATATTCGTATGAGGAAACTACTGTAGGGAAAGTCAGAACACCATGTAGTGGTGTAAAGCTAATTTGTTTGTGCCTTGGTCATGGTCTGTACCCAATACAGCCAAACATTACACAAGAAGCACTTTTGAGAAATAAGGCACATGTTTTTAATGCTTAGTTACTGGAATACCTTGCTAGGGGCTGTGTTAGATCATTTCTATGGAAGTCTTTAAAGCAAGATTTTATACTTCTCTGCAGGCAATGCTGCAGCTCAGCTGTGAATACTGGACTTACTAAAGAAACTTCTCCAGGAGATGATCATTATGCAGGAGCCCAGACTGGACGAGCCTGCTGATCCCTGCATGGACGTGACACGCTCAAGTCAGAGAAGGCTTATTATGCAAGTGCTGTGATGTGTCTGAGCTATTAAGAATCGACAGAAATAATTTAAGGAAGGATCCCCTCAGAGAGATGATTCCCTTGAAAATGTTTATCCATTGCAAGGGCTACTGTTCAGATCGCACTGAGCCCACAGCCAGGGGAGTTTTCAAACTATCATCTCACTTGAGCACAGGAAAAATACTGACTAATTTCAGACTTATTCTTCGACTATTTTGACCCATGCAAAATACAGAGAGGCAGATCCATAAGTGATGCAAATCGTTAAAGCTCCATTGGCATCAAGGGAAAATCTTTAACAGATGAGAAGGATGCTGCATCTCTGAGAAGGCTGCATATGAACGAGGACAGGTACAAAAATATGAAAAGTGTGACCAATGTAATCACAGACCATTTGTCTGTTTTCCTTGCTGGCAGAATCGCCGGGGAAAGAGCAAGATTTAGACAGCAATCGGAGAATCCTATTCAGCTTTCATTTGAAAGGGGGGAGGTTTTTCAGCACAGACACAGTGGAAAATGGCTGAATGGGGAACCTGAGCAGAACAGTTCTCCCACTGGAGCAATCCTGGAGTAGATCACTATGGGGATACTCCTATTCCAGAGTGAAAATTATTTCATTGCAGGTACTTAGTTTGCTCCCAGAACAGAATCAATTTTCAGGAATAGAAACTTTTATTTTGGAATAAGTAATCCACAAGGGAAGATAATGTAGAAGAGCAATCATCCACCTGTGTATTTTGACTGGCCTGTATTTACAGAGGGTCAGAAAACTGCAACAAAATGCAGTAGTGGCACTGCTTCTTTCCACCTTAGTGATGTGACTCCCCTGCCCCTGTGCTTTCCTGGGCAATTTGCTTATACTACCAAGCTCTGAAATGCAGAGACCCTAGTTAAAATTCCACTCAGACAACAGACTAGAGAAAAAAAGTATTCAGAAGGACTAGGTCTCCTCCAGAACTCATTTTGCAGATGGGTATCTCTCTAAAAAGATTTCTCTCTGTCATGATGTTTCTTCCGTGGATTTTTCTGCCTGTTGGGTTCCCAGCTATTTCAAAAGGGAAGTGACTTTGTTTCAGTAGGAAAGTACAGTATCTTGAAATGTCACAGGAGTCAGCACTGTTTTCTGTTCTGAAGTTAGGAGTGAGCTAACATTACACAGCTGGGTCCTGGGAGGTGTGAGTTCGTTACCAGGTCCGTCAGAGACATCTGTGAATGCTGGGACAACTGCATAGGATCCATCATGACGACCAAATGTAGACATTTACTGAGTCTCTGGACTCAGTAGACTGGACTGCCTTTACAGCTAATGGAAGGAAATATGTGCTTTCATCTGAGCTATTCTAGATATTTGCTGTAGGATGTGATACCCCACAAAGATAAAGTGCCTGTTTCTTTCCACCTGCTACAAAGCTAACCCAGGATGACTAGCTCAGGTAACAGAGATCTAAGCAGTAGACATCTACAGCTAAGTGAATTAGGCTGAAACACTAGTGTCTTTTAATACCTTTTATATAGTGAGCCTATGTTGTTTAATTGTGATCCTCAAAGGGGGATAAAAGGGTGTGAACATGGATCACGTGCTCTCCTAAACAGATGGGGATCAGATCAGGACATCTGGAGGCTCTGAGATGGACTATCTCCTCTTCTATCATGAAAAAATGTTTAACGAATTCTGAAAACTTTTGGAAATTTATCTGTGGAGGAAAAAAAAGGAAGTCTGACAGTCCTTCACACAGTTTCTTCGTTTCAAGGTCATCATGAATTAATTTTGGAGATCCATGGAACCAGTTGTCTATGTCCAATAAATTATGGCAGGTAATTAAGCTATTCATTTTGACTTCAGTGCTGTATTCCAGTGTCCTTGTGGATCTGCTATACTGGGTGCTTTTTTTGCAATAGAAAACTTGGATAGATAGTTCCCCATTATTTTGATAAGGCCATTGGTGGAATGGTGTCCTGCAATTTTTTTGTGTGAAAAGTTACTGTGAGTTGTTCCCTGAGCAGATTTTTTTTTTTTTTTTCCCTTTTTTCTTAGGAAAGGTGGTCCCCTTCTACCCAGCTTTTGATTTCATTGGTTCTATAGGATAGTATGAGTATGCACATCTCTATAACTAATTTTATTTGTGCATTTGTAGCTCCGTGATTCTTATCTCCTCATGATCTCTGACAAGTTTATACATGTAAGACTATTGATGAGATAAATCTGAGCTATTATCTTCATTTTGCATGTGGAAAAGTGAGACACAAAAGGATTTCCACTGGCTGCAGTGAGCTTTGTATCAGGCTGCAAGGGTTTCAGTCAAGATGTCACAAAGTTTGTGGCACATTTAGGGAAAGAATCTAGAAAATCTAAATCTCATTGAGTGTACAGAAGGTAACACAGGCCACGAGGAGGAATTAGGATGGCAGACTGCACTCAACCTTGTGTAGCCCTTGCTTTCTGTTTTAGATCACCAGTTAGATCACCAGTGTCCACTCACATTTTAGACTGGACCAACACAGAGGTAAGGCTCATTAGGGCTAAAATATTGAGACATGCATTCATTTCAACCGGTACACTATTGCTTGTATCCCTAGCTGTCGTAACACCCACATACAGAATAGCAGCCCAGTTTCCTAGAGGGTAGGCACATGCACCAGGCAGTTTCCCACCCTCTGGGTTCCCGATGGCTGCAGGTTGCACAGCCAGTGGATTTTGGAATCCCTTGGATGCCAATCCACTGCAGCTGCAAAAGGTCTTTCGCATCTAGGGACTCTTCTGCAGAGCATCTGAAGAGTGCAAAAAAAAAGGTGTAAGGGCAATGTAAGCTGAAGGAGGAGCTAGCATAGAAATGATGCTGTCAGAGATCATGGAGATGTTGGGATTCAAGGGATTTGTCTTCCTCGTCTGTTAGAGACAGGCCGGGCCCTGAGATCCCGAGTCTGAGAGCCAGGATGTTGCAAACACACATGCACATGCAAACACACGCTCACAGTACGGACATTCAGTCTGTCTGGTAGCTGTCCCTCAGAGCCTGACCTCCTCCAGTTGCTGGCACCCAGACCAAAAAGCCCATCGAGCTCGTGGCTGGCAGACATCGGCTAGGACCAGCGAACTTGAAGTTTGCTAGTGGATCATGCCCACACGGGGAACAGGGAGCACATTCACACAGCTCGTTAAGAAGAGAGTTTAGCTGTGATGTTGCTGTGATCAGGTGTGGGGATTGGATCAAAATACTGACCAGCAATTGCTTTACGTGCAGCTGGCCCTTTGTGTCCCCTCTTTCCTCTGTTTTTACTCACTTGCTCCTTTCCGATCCACCTCGTTTCCTTCCTTTCCCCACCTTTGATCTTTCCTCTAAACATCCCATAGTAAGTTTTGTACCTTTCCACAGTCCACTTAAAATGCCCTCTAGTAAATTTTACACGGTCCTCAAATTTTCTCTGCTCCATACCCATGCCTCCCATAATAAGTCCTACCCTGCTTTAGGCAACAACCCCTTTCAGTTCGCTCAGCTTTCCAGGGAGAGAGGTTTTTTTGGCTGACTTGTCTTAGAGGTTTTCACACCAGGTCTAATCCTTCTTCTCTGGAAGGCTCGGAATAGGTGATTCAGTGGTTACTGGGAGTCCTCCCCCTCTTGTTGTCCTGGTCTTCCCTGGGTCTTTCTTTAATGAGATTAGCTGTTGGTCAAATAACCTCACAGATACTTCAGTTCCATTACTGGAAATCCCCTTTGGAAATTTCTGAGCCCACATTTGATTTCAGCTTAGAAATTTTCTTTTATTTTTCACTCTGAAGTTCAATCAACCATTTGTAAGGACGTTGGAGAGTGGTCTAACTGACAATGTGCTGAGATATTTGGAGGCAGATCCCTCTGGATACAACCCTGGCATGGGTCAGCTGGAGTCAAGGGATTTATGTGGTTTCAGTCATGCAAGACTGTTCCCTGATGCCTGATGCTTCTAATGTTTGCTTTTTTATAGATGTGGGTAACAACTGCAAGTTATTTGGGGACTAGGAAACTGCCATAAAATCCTGTGTTTTTAAATTGTCTATTTTCCAATGAAAATGACTAGGGAAAATGCGGTTTCTTGTATTTGCACTGTATGAGGTTTCAGAGACTTGTAGGGATTGTGTACAGGTCAGAATCAAAGAATCATAGAATCATTTAGGCTGGAAAGACCTTTAAGATCATCGAGTCCAACTGTAAGCCTAACACTGTCAAGTCCACCACTAAACCATGCCCCTCAGTCTAAGTGGAACACCAATCCTACAGAGGAGCCACCTGAGAATGTTTTTACTGAGCATAGCAGAATTGCTTCTCAGGTCAAGTTCCTTGTAGATCTTGAGAAGCTGGTCTAAATCTGAGTTTATAAACTGTTATAGTAGGTAAGAGAAATACAGAGCTGTGTGTGGAAGTTCAGCAATACAAGGTGAAGAGTGTGGTAGTTTCCACAAGTTGGTTGTGTGGGTAAATAGACTTCACACATAAGACAACCATTTATCTTAAGGAATTTGACATCCAAATTATGATGAATTGCAAGAATTTCCCCAAACCATGTGAGGTAGTATTCTTGTGCTCATTTCTTTAAAGTGCTAGTCATTTCTTATTAGTTCAGTATATCTCTTCTTTCTCACATTGTGCAGTTCAAATCTAGACCTACATGACTTTGAGGGTTTTGCTCATAGGTTTACACTTGAATTTAACTCTAGAAAGATCTCAAATATTGCACTAACCCGTTAGTAACTTAGTGTAATACCCTTTGAAATAATGACTACTAATGTTTCAGGAAGCCTCGTGGTCCCTGTGCGCAGGGAAATGATGCCTGGTGGGTTACAGACCCCACTGGTCTGTAACACAGGGTTGCTGGGTCCCTGTCCTTGCTCTGCCACTCACAGAATCAAGTAGGTTGGCAAGCATCTCTGAAGGTGACCTAGTTCAAACTCCTTCTTACCCGTGTCAGGTTGCTCAGGGCTTTATCCAATTTGAGACTTGAATCTCAAAATGGAGGATGGAGATTCAGCAACCTCTCTGGCCCCCTATTCCAGTGCTTGACCACTGCCTGGTGAAATGTTTTTCCTTGTATCTAGTTGTGTTTTTTCATGTTTCTACTCGGGTCCATTGACTCTTGTCTTATCACTGTGCATCTATGAGAAATGTCTGGCTCCAGCATCTCTACTCCTTTCCGTTAGGTAGCTGTAGACAGCAATAACATCTCCCTTTTGCCTTCCTTCCTGAGACTGAACAAACCCAGCTCTGTCAAAATCCCACTTCTCGTTCATTTCCTTTAGGACTTAGATCAGATTATTTAGCCTCATTCTACCTTTCTCTCTCTGTAAAGTTGAGAGTAATGCTATTTCTCTACCTCAGCAAGGAGCTGTGAGGATAAATGCACGGTAAGTTTCTCAGTTATTGTGGAAATGGTGTCTTATGGAAATATCATTGCCAGACAGTGAGTCAGCTTGGGTAGAAGGCATTGTCCATAATGGAAGAACCTGGAAAGGGCATGTGCATTATCGGGTGAAGGGGCATCTGCCCATGCTCCAAACTGTTGATCTGCTGTTCCCCAGTGAAGCTTAAAAGCAAAATGTTTTGTACTGACTTTCTTTCTGTGTTTGCGTGTGTCTGTTTTTCAAGGCATATAGAGCTTGCTTTGGTTTCTACAGATACACTAGAGTTGTGTGTGTGTTGCCATAAGAAAGGGGATGGGAATGGTGGGAAAGAGGGTTCCTCCTTGTCCACATTTGCAGCTTTTCAATAGACAGCAAGCTCAATGGATCTCACAATCCACGTTTCCTGAACAGAAGGGCTGGTTTTACGTATTGCCTAGACACATAATAAAATCACTGCCCTGAGGCCTGGCTTGTCTCCACTTACGTCTCATCTGTTACATGCAGTCCCATTGACCCCAAGACTGTTATTCTTGGTGCACAAATGTAAGCTCATGACAGACCGGGTCCTTAGGACATAGCAATCTGCACAAAGTGATTCATTTGTGTGTTACACTGGGCTTTATTAATATTCTGTCAATATTCACAATCTTCTGAAAATGTTGCTATCTGGAAGGGAATTAATTTCGGAAACAAAGAAGGTAGTTCCTCACCTTCAATCTGGAATACACCAGAATAAAAAAAAGATGGTAGTATTCAATTAACTGTCTTTCCAGCTCGTAGGTGAAATACTGTGTTCAGAGAAAAGTGTGGAAGTGAGTAACTTCTATTCTATTATGTCTACTATTATCTACCCCCAAATCTGTGAAATTTTTAGCATATTCTAGTTTTCATTAATGTTGGCAGAATGTTGGATTTGTATTACAACAGGTAAAGATTAAGATATATTACAATGCAAGGATAAAAAAAAAATCTGCCACCTTACTCCTGGAGAAAATAATAATGTGTCAGTTGCATGAGGGTCTAATTCAAAATAGCAGCATAAACCAGAAATAAGTTGTCATGCAAATCTGATTATAGTTTAAATTAAGCTAGACAAAAGCATTTTTCTCACAAACCTCTGGCAACACTCTGGTCCAGCCAAATTTGCCCAAATGCAAGTGTACTCTTTCTGGAAATCTTTTTCTCCAGTCCTTCCAGCTCCTTTCTGCAGATGATGCCTTAAGTTGAGCAGGGCTAAACAGTGCTGTTCCCCTTCTCCGTGTAATTTTTCATTTCATAGACCATTATCATTGTCTCATTCTTTTGGCTTTTCTCCAAGCTGAAGTCCTAGTCTATTCAATTTCCCCTTGTACAGAAACCATTCTACATCTCTCATCGTCTCAGTGCGTTTCCTCATTTGTTTCTCATCTAGCTGAGATGGGGTGAAGGCACAGTACTCACGATGGAATTTAGCGCTGTTCAAATACAGGAGGGCAGAAGGGCCTTACACCTCCCAGGACTGGGCTTTGTCTGCCCTAGGTTGATCAGAGTAAGTTCACTTTAAACTAAAATAAAAAACTAGAGATGAAAAAAGGACAAAAAGATCCAAGTGAATAACATCATTTTCATCATGACCCCATTAAGGTTAATAAAATGTTAAAATGAGACAGTGCTCACCCACTGTTTTATCTTTACTTCATTGCTTTTTCCTACTAGCAGTGCATCAATAACCTGCAGTATATTCTAACTGATTGAATAAAAAGTTATATTTAATTGGGAAATCAATGAGCAGGAATAGGGCACTGAGGTCATATAGATTGTATCATCCTGACCAATCTAACTCACTTGCCCTTTGAGCTGGTCTTTCATCATTATATTTCACTTGCCAATTCCTCAACGGTCTTAATTATGGGCACAGCAATTTGTCTTCAAATATTACACTACAGTGAAATCTATGCATCAATAAATACAGCTCAAAAGCTGTTTTCCACACTGCTGGAGAGTTAATTGCTTCTATGGTGAAAGCAAATGCTGTAATTCTTTACCTTTGTGGTGCTTTTCAACATCTTCAAGTGACTGGAGGCCATTCAGAATGGCTAAATTAAAGGAAAACATGTCTTTGAATATGAAGATTGGTTCTGAGCAATTTTTGACACTTTATCTGTACAGAACATTCTGCTCTGTGCTGCAGTTGGAGCGAGCATGGCTAAGAACTAGCAGAGGACACTTTAGAAAACATAGCTAGCGTAGTCAGAAGGATCTGCTGGCTGTTCATTTTCTACCTGCCTCTTTTAAACACCAGCTATATGTAGGGAAAATGGTGAATACCACATTTACAAATTTTGCCCAGTCTAGGAAAAACAGCTATTTCTGTTCAGGAAAGTGCAGTTCTAGTGCTGTGCTTGTGTTTGTCCTCTCCAAAGCAGGAACGTGTGAATGCCACTTGGAAAGCACAGGGTGCAAGTGAGCCTTGAAAAATCAGTCTGTGGAGAAGTCCACAGCTGTGGAAGGCGTTGGTTGCGCTGGGTGACTTCGTTGCAGGCTTTCATCAAGTTACTGCAGCCAACCCTCCAGGCCATATAAAGCATCTGTGTTTCTATTGTGCAGTTCTTTTTGCATGCAATAGCTGTTGTGCTCCCTGACTCCTAAACCGCCTAAAAATTACAGCCCTGATTTCTGTACTGGCAGCTTGCCTCCACCTGATTTCTGAGTGGCTGTCAGTATTTTCTGCCCTTGTAATAGGCAGCCTAAGGCCCTCCTAGGAAAGATTCTGGCACCTCTGAAAGGAAAATGTTGTTTCAGCCTGATATTATCTTACCAAGGGTGGATGGGACAGGAGCAGACCTGGGGCCACCAATACTGTGTTGCAAGTATGCTCTAGGCACTGGGGTCTCCTGAGCTCCTCCACCAGGAGCACCTGCTCGGTTCCTTGAAAAAAAGCATTTCAAGTGAAGCAGTGTGCATGGGTGATTAATTTAACCTGCAGCCATGAGAGGTTCCAGTCCACATTGTATTGTGGATGCAAACAGGGAATCACTTTTGGGGCAAAGAACTCAGCAATGTGCTCAAGGGTGAGGAATGAGATCTGGGCATTCTTGTTACCTCAACTCCTTGTCTGCAAAGATGGTAATGATTCCTTCTCTCAATGTTTGAGGCTGCCATTTGAGGAACAGGCAAGGAAACATTATTGTTTTAATTTGTGGGTTTCTGAGCTCCTGCTCAACAGTATCTTCAGCAGGAATTGCTTGACTGTATGTGAATAACTAAATATGCATTGGTCCTGTTTGGTGCTACGATCCAATATCTGTTAAATGTGTTCGGCATTTAAGTGGCCAAGGTTAAATCCTAGGTCTTCACCATATTAAAACCCGCCCCCTTATCAGGCAGAACACCTGTTATTTTGCCTTTTCTTCATCTAAAACCTCAGTCATGCAGCTGAGGATCCTCTCCTGACCAAAAGCTTCATGAAAACAGATAGGTGGTTGTGAAGATTTTGATTCTGATGCTTCAGCTTTTTCTGACAAACCGCCTCTGTTGAGACATTTCTGACAAGCTGTAAACTGTATCTCTGAAATATCTGGACAAATGTGTTATCTTCTGGGGATGCTATAAGGGCACCAGGAGTACCTGATTCTGAAAAACACATACAGAAATAATCCTTGTCTTCTTAAAAATATTTCTTCAAATAAAGATGCTCTTTAATGTCCAAGGCATGTATTGCAAGAAGCTTATTCTCTAAGCCAAGCAGAGTGGAGCTATTGAATAACTGTGCCATTGCATGCATAAATATCCAGAAGACAAATCAATTATATCTACATTAGACATTAGACATAATGGAAATAAAGCTACTATAATTGAACATTATCGCAGGCTTTGACGTTCCTGGCTTGGAGGGCAAATATCTCAGCTTCTGCTTGGAAGGCCATCTTGGAAAGCTATCAGCCCACACAGGGGTACTGACAAGACAAATACACTTTAGAAAAACCACAGCACACTGTCTGTGCCTCAGACTCTATCAGCCCCCAAAGTCTGTCACAAAAAGTGACAGTCTGAGGAGAGGTTTGGACTTCTGCCTTGGCTGTGTATTTCCAACTCTGGAAAGCCTTTTCATGGAGTTTTCATGCATAAAACCGTGTTGGACTTACCTCACATTGTGTTCATGTCCATCTCTTAAAAAGAGTATTAAAACTAACTTCTTGCTATAGGGGCACTAATATTGTTGAGTTTCATCCCTACTGTATTCATAGTGCTTTGTCAAGGATGTCAAGACCAGTACCTGCATTTTCAGGGACAGGTTTGAAAGCTCTGAGGGCTAAGCATTGCCTCCCCAAAACCCCCAAACAATCATGAAGTCTATCTCCAAATAGGCACAGACTATCTAATCGCCATACTTGCAGATAGGCTTAATGGAGCTTGCTGTGGAAAGTGGTGGAGTCCACACAAAATTAGGCAGCTGGTCAGAACATGCAGGAAATAATATGTACAGAGTATTAAATATGGACTTTCATCTAGAATTTCAAGTGCCTTCCAAAGTTGTTGTTGGGTTTTTTTTTTTCCATTTTCTGAGTATTTATGCCAGTGGTTCCCAACTTTGCTGTCCAAAATGTAACAACACTGAGTCAAGACCACGGTGTGTGCAGCCTCCTATTTTGAGCTCTGTGTTCATGGGAACGTCGAGAAGCAAGGAATCCTACAGCTATTGGAGGATCTTGTGGTGAGCCTATTGTCCCCAATTTGAGGGATGAGGATCACTTTCTACATCAAGAACGTATTTGTTTGCAGGTAGTTTATGGATGGAGAGGTTGGGGTTAAATGAAAGACCTATGGCTTCTAGACAGTGAGAGTGCTAGAAAGATTACACAAACCATTCACTGTGGACCTGTGTCCTCATTTCAGGTCCTATCCCAACATCCCAGCTCTGGCTGATACACAAAAGAAAGCAGGTACACCTTTGTCATTAAATCCCTGTGGTTGGTCCCCTGCATCTGCACATAGAAATTACTTACTGAAATTCTACATCAGCAGGTACTTTTCTTGATCTCGTCTGGCAGAGGAAAACATGCATACCCCATTTTTCTTCTTTGTTTGGTCACATGGTCTTGTTCTATCTGTTTTATGGAGCTCTGAAAAGCAGTCAGGTTTACAGGCTTTGTGCTGATATTGGAGCTATTATCTAGTTTGTCTTCTTTTGCCAGTGGGGATTTGGCTAGATTATCTTCCCTCGGCACATAAACCCTAACTGTATGTTTTCTATGCATGACTGATGTGGTGATGTATCATCCTACAGAAGATGGAAAAGTGTGTCTTGTGACTGCCCTGAGCAAACTGACCTTCCTGAAAATGAAGCTTCGCCTTTGTGAATGCTGCTTTAGTGTTTCTAAAAATGAAGCTTTGCTTTTGTGAATGCTGCTTTAGTGTTTCCTTTGTAAAATAATACTTTTCATGAGTAACAAGCTCTATAGCTGTGTATTGCAACATTTTCTGTCTACAAAGAATTTGATCTTCTTGAGGAAAGAGCAATGGTTAAATGTTCATTTCTTTTACAGAGTGTAGATCTGATTATTCTCCAGTCAATTCAGTGTTTTTCTCGAGGTCTTCTCTGCTAGTCACAGGCAGTAAAATAGAACAAAATTATGAAGGATATCACTGTAGACAGCGAATGCAGAAATAATTTTGGGAAGAGGTCACCTTTGTAGGCAGACACTGTATCCAGATGTAGTAAGGATTCTGCAGATTTCTGTGGGTTTCTACATTTAATTATAGGTACTGCTGAAATGTCATGGTGGGCACACATACAAATGAACTAAGTCATGGGTATTTTTACTTTTTTCAGGGCAAAGATTAAGTAGAGCTACTGTTTCCCTGGATATTTCCTGAGACCATTATCAAGTTCCAGTGCAATTCCCCTATGTCCAGCTTGGCCACCCTGTACTCATACCAAAATGGAAGTACTCGTGCAATAGCTCTACTGATGTCAACAATGTTGACAAGACTTACCACCAGTATATAGTAAAAGAGAAATTAGAGTAGCAAAGAATAGTTATGGCAGGACAAAGATAAGAGAGTCTTTAAATAGGATTAAATAGATGATGGATTGATTCTAAGCTTCCTGAGCTGGTGCATTTACAAAGATCAGTTTTACTTTTAAGGAACTGCATCCTTTTTACACGACTGAAGGGAAAGAGGGTTGCAGATCAAATAATTTTTCATGCTGAATCTAAGACCTGGCAGAAACATTCTTCATCTTAAGAAAATGAATTGACGAAAAATAAAGTCCATTCACAATATGCAAAACAGAAGCTTCTACACATGGCAGGTTCATACTGCGAGCAGGCTTATGTCCTTCTTCCTGGAATGGCTATGTGAAAGTAAAAAGGAGTAGCATGACTTTAAATCATCAGGAATCTTCAAAGAAAATAATCAGCTGGGGAACTGAGCAAAGAGTTTTTGGTTGTGGCAAGTAGTGAAAATCTTTGGGGAGCTGTGTTCAGTGAAAGGAATAATTGTACTAGAAGCAAGAAATGTTGATTCCTGATTGTGAAGATTATACTAAAATCCTTCTCTAGTTCCTCCACATCCAAAATGGGAATAATCCTTCTTCATTTACAGTTAGAGGGAGTTGTGAAGTTTAATTGTCAGCAGATGACTCCCATAAAAGTCCGCTCTGAGTAATGCACTCTGCCATCTGAAACAGTGTCAGATCCCTCATGTGTCTTGATTACATGGAAATTTTCCATGATTAGCCAAATTCATGCCAACATACCTGTCCTTGTGCCATTTGGAATATTGCATCTGCAGAAATTGCTGTGATTAAAGGGATGAATGAAGGCAGAGTTCGTGCAGTGCCAGTCTCCTCCAAAAGGTATTGAAAGGTATTGCTGTTGCTGAAACACTTTCATCAGTGTACAGTTTTTTGCTCCTTCCCCTGGTCTCATAGTCCATCTCCCTTGACTCAGAGACATCAAACCCAAAAATATTTGGCAACAGCAGATGTTATGTAATTTCAAACTTGAGTACTGAATTTTGGAGTTGCTCTATTGCTTGACATCTGAGGTTATTTATTTTTGTTTTTCAGAAGTCCAATAGATTTACCAGTTGAATTCAGGTCAGGCCTTTGTTCAGGTCATTAAAGGGAACTGATTTTTGCAAGGAAGCAGCTGATTTTTGTGAGGGCATGGGAATCTTCATACTATACTCAACGAGGCATCCAGAGCTTGGAGAATAATGATAAATGCTTTACTCTTTAATGGTATGGCTTATAATAGTGTGAGTCCAAAAGGAACATGGGAGAAGAAGTATGACTCCATGTCTGGTCCTTTTTGCTTCCAGAAGAAAGCTACTGTAGCTCTTCCTAAAGTATCAGCTCTTCTGCGTTTATCAGCACTAGCTGATAAAGATAAGGCAAAATCAAGGCTCTTCTGCTTCCTACCTATGTTCCCATCCATGCTTGTGTGGGTGGGATGTTTGGGTGTGATCTGGATGAGCTGGTCAAGTGTTTGTATTTGTGCATGTGTGTGTGCAAAAGAAAGGGTTGACAGGCTGGGCGATGAGTGGATTGAGAACAGCCCTGCCGAGAAGGACTTGGGAGTGTTGTTGACGAGATCAACATGACCTGGCATTGTGCATTTGCAGCCCAGAAAGCCAACCGTATCCTGGGCTGCATCAGAAGAAGTGTGACCAACAGGTCAAGGGAGGGGATTCTGCCCCTCTGCTTGGCTCTGGTGAGACCCACCCTGGAGTACTGCGTCCAACTCTGGGGCCCCCAACATAAGAAGCACATGGACCTTTTGGAGCAGGTCCAGAGGAGGGCCACAAAGATGATCAGAGGGCTGGACCACCCCTCCCATGAAGACAGGCTGAGAGAGTTGGGGTTGTTCAGCCTGGAGGAGAGAAGGCTCCAAGGAGACCTTGTAGCAGCCTGCCAGTACCTAAAGGGGGCCTACAGGAAAGATGGGGAGGGACTTTTTACAAGGGATAATGGCTTTAAACTGAAAGAGGGTAGATTTAGATCAGATATTAGAAAGTTCTTCACTGTGTGGGTGGTGAGGCACTGGCACAGGTTGCCCAGAGAAGCTGTGGCTGCCCCATCCCTGGCAGTGTTCAAGGCCAGGTTGGATGGGGCTTGGAGCAACCTGGTCTAGTGGAAGGTGTCCCTGCCCATGGCAGGGGGGTTGGAACTAGATGACCTCTAAGGTCCCTTCCAACCCAAACCATTCTGTGATTCTGTGAAAGGAGTACAGCTCAATCCTCACCATTTCCTTTAGTGGACAGAAAGAGCAAAGCCCAAGCTAACCCCCTTTTATGTTGTAATGCTGGTAGAGGACATGCAAGGAAGTGGTTCCAGTACACTGGCCCACGCTGACCTTTGGGGAAAATTCTGTGGATTTTAACGGTAATTACTCTAAGAAATGTGTGGAAAACCTCTGTAGTTTGTCCTGACAAGACAGGAACCTGCCACCTTCAGAGGGAGGCCTGGCTCTAGATAGACCTGGGCAAATCTCAACATTATGGTTGGTTCTTCTCCGGTGCTGTGACCTCTCTCCTGGTCTGTGACTAAGCCCACCTTCTGCACACAGGTTTGCAGAGTGGGGAGAGGCAACAGAGGTCTCAAATGATGGTCACAGTCCCTGGGGGTCATGCTCTGCTGCTTCCCTCCTCTCACATGGCCAGACGCACCGGTGGTAACCATGAATAACACTCAAGCTTGAGAGAGGATTGGCCAGGTTTTCCCTAAAATGGCTAAAGGAACATCAGGAGAAGAACAGGTACTGAAGAAAAATGACATCTTGGAGCTGTTTGACTTTATGTTGTGTCACAGAATGAAACTGTGTCCTGGAAGAAACTCAGACACAGCTGAGATACATCCTGAGCTTGGAAAACAGCCGTCTAGCTTACATACAAGAAATTGGGAAGGAAGGACACAGAATACTGTATGAGGAAAGTAATCCTCTCCGCAGTACTATATGAAGGCTTTAAGAGGCATCGGCTTTGTATTAAATTTACAGGCCCTTTTTTCCCCACAAAGGTGATCTCTCCCCTGTGAAGCAATTAGCGATTAAGAATCGGTTTCATCTTTGTCCTCGTGATTCATGCCACACATTTGTGTTCATTGCAGAAGGCAAGTTAAGTCCCTTTTGGAGAGAGCCCTATATAATTTTATAGTCATCTGCAGAAAGAACATAACTCAGTGTAATTTGTGTTGCACAGCTCAACCATTGTGTAGCACTGGGTACACTTGCAAAGCTATCTATTAGAGCTGTCGTGGTGGTTGTTCAGCAGTATGAGCTGAGCAGCTGCTTTGGGGAGGTGGTCTGGTAAGGCTGTGTTGTATTCAGTGAATGGGGATGCTCAAAAGATGTCTCCAGAGGTAGACAGTTCTGCACTGGGATGCTCTTGCACCATATTTTCCAAAAATAGTGTGTGATATTAATATTTTTAACCACCATGGGCAAGGTAGAGTAAACAGAGAATTTTTATATTGTAGCAAAGCATTCTGTTCCCTTCTAAGCAAAATACCTGGGATTCTGCCACTGCTGTGGCCGTGGACAGATAAAAAGAAGATACTCAGGTTAAACATACAGTTAAAGCCACATTTGATTAAATGAAAGACAGTGGTGATACTGGTATGGCTTTGAGATGCCCAAGGGAATTATTTCTCTAATTGTCTCTAGGTCTGGTATAAGCATTGCTGTCATTGTTCCTCTAAGTAATCAGGATACACACTGCAAATAAAAAAAGACTGTCTTTTCAGAGTCTTCGCCTTTCTCTCACTTGGTGAAGAACATGTAAAATCAGCTAACGTGTCTGATCGTCTGGCCCACCGGTCAAGCAGATTTTGCTAAAGCGCAGCTTTACAGGTGGATGTATGTGATCAAATTCTCAGATGTTACGATAAGGTGTACAGTGTTGCAGTCAGGGGTGCAATCCCAATGCGCACAGTGTGATGCAGCATCTGGACTTTGGTCCATATTCTTAATTTATATCTTTAGAGTCATATTGTATAAATCCATTACAAAGGTCAACCACTACTAATCCTCTGCACCAGCAGTTTTCATCTAGCATCACCCTGGTGCCAACACACTAAATCCAAAAGGTCCATGCACTGAAGTCCCCTGTGAATAGGTTTAGACTTGCTGTTCAGGCATCTGCATTTCCAATTGGAGCACAAAGTAAAAAGTTGAAAGCCTTAGAGGGAACAACAGAATCCCTAACTGAGGTCACTTTCATTAGTTTATTTTTCAGTGCAGACAGACATCTTGAAGCAGATGAATAGAGAAGAGAGAAAGTTTGAAAAAAATGCATGTCAGTTCAAATGTTAGTGTTAGTACAAAGGCAAATAGAAGATAAGGAACATGAGGTCAAAGAAAACAAGAAAACAAGAAGAAAAGCCCCCAGACAAACTCATGATGCTTTCAGTTCTGGACATCTTTTCATTGACTCAGTGGATCAAAAAAGCTAGCTAGAAGAGTAGGAAGCATCGCAAAACTATTGAATGGATGTAGTTTCTTCCGTAGCTGAAGAAAAAAAAGAGAGAATTCAAGGAGTGAGGATACTGGAATGAAAGAAAAGGAGAACAAGACTAGAGAATGATGAATCTCTACCTTCTGCAGCACAAGAATTAAAGGGACATCCAATAAAATTTCCAGATAGATTTAAAAACAACACCAGACATGCTTCTCCACAAAATACATAACTAAAATACAGAGGTCATTGCCCCAAGTTATTTTAGATGCCAAAAAATTAAAGAATTTAAAAAAGAGATAAAAGGAATTAATGGAAAATGGACCCTTTGATGGTTGTTAAATTGTATGCTGCAAATGGGAACACTGCTGTAAGAATTCCCTATCTCACTGGGAGTGTAAGGAAGCCAGAAGTGGAGAAGGATATACTAAGGAAGGATCATTACAGATTTTCCCTGGTTTTAGAAGTCTTTTTCTAAGCATCTGCACTACTTTCAGTGAAAGGTCGTGGGTATGACCCTCTATTGCTCATCTGAGGGTCTTAAGAGCACTACACATTCAAACCAGATCCTCCCTTGTTCCTTATTACAGTCATTGGATTTGATCCACTTTTTCAGACTCTTTCTTTCCTCAATGAGGACAGGGAAGAAGATGTTGTAGCGTCTTCTTATTCATCACATGAAATCAAATCGTGTTGTTTTCTTCAGGACGTAATCACTTCAATAGTTAAGAAATGAAGAGTGACTCTCAATTCTGAAAAGCTTTGATAAGTAAAGCTTAGATTTTTGGTTTCAGTAAGCATCTGGCTGCACTGGCCACTCTCAAAGAGGAGAGACTGAACTGATTTGTATATTCCAGATGAACTGATTTCTAGAAGTTACATTTTGGTCCGAAACATTACACTCTCTGCTATATTTCATAAGTTTGAAGGACAGTATGCTTTGTTTTCTTTAGCAGCAAGCCCAATATTTCTGTAATGTCTTCAGATCCTTTTTGACTTTTTTTGCATGTTCCTTCTTATTTGTTCCAGTTAGCAATATGTCTCCCAGATAAGAAGCACTGCCATTTAACTCCCAGCAGACCAGGCTTTTCTGCTCTTAAACAGTGGAGCTTATTAGCTTGGAAGATACTTAAGCTAACATTCATTTTAGCACATCTCATACTACTTGGCTGCTACTTCCTAAATAGAAAATGAACCACATATTCTGTCCTACTGTTTTCTTTAAACCCAATTAAGTCATGGTTTCTTTCTATCTATTCTATTAATTTAGGCTAATTGACACTGGTATTAGCTGTATTGAAAATGGAAGGTGTTTTATGGGGTACCACACCCGAACATACACTTTTCAGATAGTAGCAGAAAAATATAGTTCCTTTGACAGACATCATCTGTAATTCTGCAAAAACTGTGGTTTTAAAGAGGTTGTCTTCCTGTACTGTTCCCCTGAATAACTTAGGGTGAGATTCATCGCTACTTGCTAGATATCTACCACGTAAGGACCTGCGCCCAAGCTAATCACCCTGGGTTCCCCTCAGGGAATTTGTAGGTCGTGCTTCTCAGGAACAAACGTGGATCTCTGCTACAGCTGGGGTGAATTTCCCTCCTTTGATTATCAGAGGAGTCTGAAACATGCTTGCACTGGAATGTCTGCATTCGATCAGGTAAACCTTACCACAGTTTCTTGGTAGCTTGCTTAGAATTACAAAATGTTATAGAATGAGTGGTGTCACTGATGGGACAGCGTACCTGTAACTCCTAGGGCGATGAGTCCAGAATGGTTTAGAAATGGATGGGTGAACAGGTTACCACCCTACTTTGTCTTTATGCTAAATATCCCCCAAATCTTTTTCTCTTTTCTTGAACTTGGGCGCTTTCCAGTGCTACCCTCTGCACTTTCTTCAAAAGTCCGCATCTTTCCAGAAGTGTGGAGTGAAAACCTGGGATGTGTTCTCCAAGAGTACATTCCTGCTTAGGTCTCCTACTACTGTTTGCCTTGCTCATGCCATTGCTGGCTTGTTTTCAGATCACGATCCACTACAACGCATAGCCTGTTTCTGCAGAACCGTGGTGCGAGCGGCTGCTCCCCTTTTGTGTGAGCGCTGTTGATGACTGGTCGTGGCGTTAAATTTTAAGCAGAAAAGTTCCTGAAAAAAAGATATGAAAATGAGGGTCAGGTAGATATTAAAGCCCCCGACTGCGTGTTCCAGATCTGAGCTTGGGTACAGGCACAATTGATTATTCTCATTTCGAATAATTCTATTCCACTGCAGCCTTGGAAAAGTCAAGTTATAGCTTGTTTCTAAATTCTCCTATTTTGCCTTAGATCCATCCTTTAACAGAAAACATATATTAAGTAGTGTTTCAAGTAGAAAATATTACATCATGCATAGGCCAAAGGAGGACTTAGAAAATGGGGTCTTCAGGAACATCCCACACCCTGGCTCTCAGTCATGCTAACTTGAACCAAAGAATGATTTTTCTTTACACAGCATGTTTAATACAAAGATATTTAATTCTAAATAACTCGTGTTATTTTGTTGTGAATTTTTGAGTAGATAGCATTCTAATTCAATTTTCTGTAAATCTTTTAGAACACTTTCATGACAAAAAATGTCCTTGCTTGACTGAATTAGTTTAATTCGAAATGATGTAAATTGCCAATTCTAATAATAATTTAAATCAGTAAGTGGGAAGCCTTGATTTAAATAATCTATTATAACTTTGTTTTGCATTTATAATTATTTTACCAAAGATAGCTTAGTCCTTACTGACTAATAACCATAAAAACATCTTGATTTGGGACTGAATAGATCTTTAGAATTAATCTGGTATTTTTCTGCTAACCAAGACAATATTTGTATACATATACCGTATGTGTGCGGATACAGAGACATATAGCTGTACTGATAGAGATACATATGTTGGGTTTTGTATATGTCAGTTAAGTAGTAACATATCTTGACATATACTTACTCTGATTTTTATGTCTCATATTTTCACTATATTCAAGGATGAATGATACATTTCCTTCTACTAGATGATGAATGTTTTATGTGCAATTTGTGTCAAATTACATTTAAATGGGAATAAAATTCAGTTAAAGGCACAGAAACATTTTAATGATTAATTTAATAAAAATACCTTCATTGTGGTAGATATATCAGGGAAAAAAGTTAATGAAAAATGTTTCGTATTAAAAACATTATTTGATGAACAAATGAAGTATTACCATTAATTAATTAGCAAATCTTATTATTTCTTGTCATCATGCCCTTTAAGATTTCCAAACTACTGGATTTCATTTGCTCTGATTGTATCTTTTGTCCTAAACCAGAGGAAGAAGAGAAACTGTTCTACTTTTTCTATCCAGATTTTGAAAGAAATAGTTATTGAACTGATACTTGATTAAGTGAAAATTATTTTTTTTTTTTTGCATTGAAAAATTAATATTTGCACCTAAAAAAGAGAGTCCAAATGTCAAAAATAGTTTTATAACTTGAGAAAAATCTGGTTTCAGGTAAGAAGTTGGTAACTTCAACCAATTCAGCAGTTCGCATTTCTATAAAAAAATTAAGCAGTAAACTTTTATTTTAATTTACATGAATTTAATTATGTTAGTTTAAACTTTAGTACAGATAGCCTTAATTTCAAATGGCTTATTTTAAGGCAAAACACATTTCTCTGAAAAAAACCTAGTTTAAATAATAACCAGTTTTTATCTTCTTTATTAACACACAGGCTTAAAGCAATTGAAAATGACAATTAAAATGAAGAGCATTCATGTCGTTGAAGGAGAGCGGATCCACAGGTCATCCAAAACACCTTTTCAAGAGGAAAAATACATGAACAAAACCAAACCACTGCTGAGTGACACTAGGCATCCAATATTCCAGGTTTGCTTACTTAGTGCAGGCCGTTTGTCAGGATCACCTGCCGTTTATTTGGGTGGGAGCTGGTGTCTCCAGCTGGGTTTGGAGTCTGATGGCAAGCGGGGAAAGGGCTGCAAAACTCCGTGCAGGCTGACTTCTTGCCGAGACGGTTACTTGGGTTAGGAGCCGGCGTTGTCCTCCTGGAGCCCCGTGCTCGCTTCGCCTTCGGTTTGGCTGGACAGAGCCGTCCCTTGTTTCTTGCCTTGGCGCGGTGGAGATTGTCACCAGCGTAAAGCAGAAGCTCAGGAAAATCTGGTACTTCCCCTTCAGACCTTGACTTCTGAAGTAAATTTAAGTGGGGATTTTTCTTGGGGCATTTTTAAATCCTGAGGGATGCGCGGGGCGGAGGGCGGCGTGAAATAGGTGTGTCTGTTGTATGAATGTCCCGCTTATCGATGTAAATGTGGTATGAGCAAGTGGCAGGCGTTTGCAGGTCACATCTGAATTCTTTCTGATGCTAAGGCAGCACTCTTGGAGCACATGATCAACGAGACATTTCACAATGTCCTTCCTACTCAACATAATGTTGCGGGTAAATAATGGCCTTTCAGTGAGCATCTTCTTTGGAGTACGATGTAGGGAGGTTGATGTTTCCGTGAGCACCACCTTATAAAGGTGCTCTTGTTCCTGAAGGAATCAGGATTCCTGTTATCCAGGTACCAGAGAGAATTCTGCTGCAATAGAAATCTTTCATTTTGCTTTGTCTGCAAACTGACACAGGCTGTGTCATTCGGATCTGGAGGTTTAACTTGTTATTAAGTTGAAGAGAAATAATGTTGAGGCAGGGAAAAAGCTATATAGAAAAATGTTTTGTTGGGGTTTTTTTTGACAGGACAGTCTCCTGTCTCACAGACTGTGTTCTCCAAGCCAGAACAGGAGTGCAGGCCATAAGTATTCCTCAGCAGTAGAAGAAATTACTGCAGAGATGTTTGTATGAGAAGTCAGGGTAATTTTTTCCATACAAGAAACAGAGGAAAACATCTTTAAGGTATAACTTTTATCAGTACAGCTAAAGTTCAGTTTCACAATTTGAACGTTATTATACATTTATTTTGGGGCCCAAAAGAGTGAATTTCTGGCTGACATCAAAGATATGGTAAACATAAAGTTACCTCAGGGAAGATAGAGAGAACTGATTTAACATGTAATAATCTAAGAATTTGTTTTGCTCTAATGTCAGCAAAACCAAAAAGACCCTAAGTACAAGGAAAAAGCAATGATCTGGATTTCTAGCTGCTTACTTTGCTCTTGTTATCAGGTAGCTGGAAAAGATGCAGTCAGATCGATGCCTGTATTTAATAGTAGGTGTGAAAACGCAACCTCACATCATACCTGCAAAAATGGAAATCTGCTTTGTAGGACTTTACTACAGCCCTGACCATAACAGCAGAGAGGTCTTTTGGACTGTGATCACCGAGGAAGGCAGAGCACAGCTTGCTTATGCTTTAGAGCTGATAGAAATCTAAGGAAGGTCTGTCTGTTAGCTAGTTTCTTACTTCTGGTTCTAAGTAATATTTTATCTTGCTCAAAGCCTAATTTTAAGTCCTAGATTTTTGGCACAGAAAAGTGTCTGGGGATTTAGGTGTTGCTGATTGACCTCCGGAGAGCAGCTGATGGAGACCTGCTCACCCTCCTGTCCCTCTGTTTGCTTTTAAAATGGTGGCAGATGTAACTCCTTGCTGTATCTCTGAACCAACAGTTGCAATTTTCTTTGGTTTTCCTTTCCGCACCTTACTTTCTAATCTAATGGCTGGCTGAATGACATATGGACCCTTCCAGGTTTTAATCCTGCCTAGCAGACTGGGAAAAAGTCTGTGCATCTCAGTAGTAATCTACTAAAGAAATCTACTGTAGATAAAACAATTATGTCTTTCATTTGTTCTTTTTTTCCCTTGAGCTGACATACAGTTCCTTCCAACTCTATAAAGGTGTTTTATTGCACTTACTAAAAATGTCAAGGATACTAAACAGCAATGCATAATTTACAATAGACTTTGTAGGCAATGGAGTCCTTATAGCCACAGCTTCCTGAGAATGTATTTATTACTATTTTACTACCTGCTGTAGTATCCAGGCTCAACTTCCAGTGTATTTGGTGAAAAAACAGAAGGGGAGGAGAGACAGGGACTGCTGGTAGGCACAAGTGGGTGATTACTGGACATTTGCCAGTTTACCTAAGATAAATGGATATTATTAACTTTGTTGACCACATTGAAGTGCTTTAATTATGCAGAAATGCAGGCAGGAAAACATTAAGCCAAAGAAATGTTCTTGAATTAAAGTGTTGGGGTGCTGAGAAAAAGAAGTCATCCTATTCCAGCAAGATTAAAGTGACCTCGGTTATTGGTTAAAAAGCAAAGAGAAGATAGGATATTTTCATTCCATTTTAACGTATGGGTTCTCTGCTGAGGTTGGTGTTGGTTAGTAATAAAGTGCAAGCTTCAGATGTACAATAATCATGATGACATGATAATATGTTGATGTCAGCTTGACAAAAGTGGTCTGTGTAGGCACTAACTGTGATGTTTTAATGTATTAACCAAGGAGGTTGAGAAGTCCCTGGAAAAAGAATACACAGGTAGGTACAACAGCATATGTTTGAAGGGTAAGGTTTTTGAAGCAATGTTTTTAAGTACCTATGCCACACATCCTTTGCTAGGCTTTTGTAAAAGAAAGCTATCACTGCAATTTCAGTCAGAAATAGCATTTTCTGTCTCTGTATTGATTTCTGCTTAAGCAACATGCACAGGTTTGTCATCGTTTTAGTGTGTTTGCTCAGAAATGAAGCTAGCAAAAGCAACAAGTGTTAATTGGGCTCAGTTTAATTTTAATTTACTCTAACGGTCAATACCTCACACTCTGTGTAATAGCCCTTATTTATCATGGGAAATGTCTTAAATGCTGAGAGAGGAGTCAGCCTGAGCAGAGGAATACCTGGGCTTGTGGTAGCCCTGAGCAAGCCAGCACACAGCTCTTTCACTGTGGCTCGCAGTCCAGGCACAATCTCTTGAGTCTAGATGCCTTTTCTGAAACAGGGTGACAAGATTTGTCTTGTTTTGCAATCCTGTTAGTAGTTATTGGGGCAGGGGACGGTGGCACAGCATCTGGCTGGAGGGATCACACTTCCCGCTGGCATCATCTTGTGATAGGAACTGCGGATCAGCCAGCCTTTGGGAATGAAGTTCCCTATCGTACTATTTTCATTAGCTTTGCTTGAAGAACCCATGACTTCCCTGGGGACCGCTTGCTTGTATGATGCCAAGGACTTTGGTAAGTGCTTGCATGATTGAAGCCGTTGACTGGCAATGGCACAGAAAGAAAACTAGAAGGTATTAATGGCCTGAAGCCATTAACTCTTGCACGTCAGATTTCCTTCTTCCAGAACAAATTCTGCATGGTAAAAATGTGCAAGGTAATCAAAGTAAGCAGAGTATTTCCTTTCATTTTTTTTCTCACTCGATTCACTTTATATCTCTAGCTAGAGATATGAGGTGTGGCTATCAAAGGGGGCCTGAATCCACTAGAAGAACAGTAGATTTTTCTAAGTGATCCATCTAGATGAGTCTCACCCGCGCTGTATGCTTCTAAAGACTGCCTTAAATTGACATGCTTAGTTTAAAGCCTACTGCTTTTCTACATGGGCCTCCAGCAAAGACTTAGTTGACTGAGGATGAAATTCCTTTGACAACTGTAGCTGTGTAGACCTGCAATTTGGTATTGCCTTTGCTAGTAGCAGACCATAAGCTTTGTGCTGAATTTGCAAGGCTACAGGACTGAAGCGTGTCAGGTTTGCTTTATCTGAACTCTTCGTGACCCCTCTGAGCTTTGTTTTACTTGCTGTAGCTGTGACAGCAATTTTTCTAATTGACCAGTTGTCTATGGCTAATTTGTTTTACTTTTGTTTGTCTTTCTGTTGTACCTCCATGGTTTTATGACTTTACCATAAAGTTGTAGTATAGAGAAATACAAGCCTGGTGGGAGAGCAGTGAAGTGGAGACACGGGATGTGGCATAGAGGAACACAAGCAGGGGATGAGAAGAGATGGGGCACTGGAGACCCAACAGCTATAAACAACTCAGCCATGGTCAGTTAAAAGAAATGCAGACCTGGTGCTGGTCAAACCTGGTTTCAGGGGTAGCAAAGAGAACAATAAGCAAGTACCTAACATGTGCAAAAGGCATATATATAGTAAATTTAGATGTGACATGGAGCTGCAGACAGATTAAGAAAGAGCAAGGTGTAAAAGCATGTTAAGAAACATATAAAATGGATCCCCAAATGGATCCATAAACCCCAAATGGATCCTAAAGAGAGGAAGAAGAAGAAATCATCAATATGAAGATCATATTCCTCCCAGTCAAGGAATCCAGATGCTGGTGGCGCACCATAACATGCCCCATTCCCACCTCTGGAACAAAACTACCAACATTGTGTTCCAGAAGTGCAGAGTGAGGGTTAGCATAACATCAGGAAAGGGGGTAGAAATTAAGATGTGTATGTATAACAATTTTAATTATATTATTATGATTATTATGGGAACTTTTCTGCATAGAAGCATTCTTTTATTCTGTAATAATTAGATTTGGACTAATAATGATTAAGATTAAGATTTCAGTTATACTAACAGTAGATTCTTGGCTTTATATGTATCAGGTATGCTTCCTTTTTGCTCATAAACAAAATTTTGAGCATAACAAAACACAGTAGGTCTTCGGACCATTAAAAGGATAAAACAACTGCACTTTGACCAAGTGTGGCTGAAGCAGAAAAGACACACGATGCTTATTAAAAGTCAGGCTGGAAAAAAGAGGTAGAAGAAGAATGACATATTTGGGAGTCCCTTTTATTTTTTCTGGAGGGAGGTGGAACTTCCTATGTCCCCAGGTATCTCAACGTGATGGATGATTGATATTGTGATGGTTTAACACCTGATTCTATGTTAGCTGAGCTGTGGTCACTGTCCCTGCTCTCCTGCATAGTCTGTGATTAAGATAAAAAAATGCAGTTTTGCCTAGCTTGGTTTCACTGTGGGATGTGAAATTATTTTGCATTCGCCATAAGTTAAGGGCATGCACACAGCTACCCAGGCTCACCTGATAAGGAGCAGCTCACAAAGTGTAAGATTCATGTTTTCCTACCCACATTCTTGTAGTCTAGTAACCAAAAATGCCATGCAGCTGCATGGGGTATATGAATTCTTATACAAAAGTAAACACTCTGTATTCTAACCTACCTACTTATCTGGCTCGAGTCCAGATGCAAATCCAGGCAGTGCTGTAGAAATAATGACAAGTTCAGACCTTCAATTATGAAGTTAGAACAATTTATTAACAGCTCCTAGAGTCCTATCAGAGGTCTAGTGTGCTTGTCTTTCCTCAAAATATATTTTTTTATTTTGCAAGGGGAAGCAATAAATCTCTTTCCCTTTAACCGGCTGGATTCTTGTGTGAAAAGGCTCCCATCTCTCCGAGGGAGGAAGAGTAGTGAAGTTAGTACTATTGGTTCATACAACATCTTTCACTTCATTCACATTCACTTCATTTTACACATCCATCAGTTAATCAGTCAGTCTGCACGGTGGGCCACGGAAAGGGAAAAACTGACTGGCTCACGTTGTTTGGCAAGTTCTGGGTGGATTCAGGATGAGAACATGGGATGTCTTGGATTTTCTAAGCATGCTCTTGACTCTAGCAAGTAGACACTATATCAGATACAGGACTGAGGACTGCAAACAGGTTGTATGCAAAATTAAAATATGCAGGTTCAAAGTTCTGATAAAAGCATCTTGCTAAATCCCCTGTGGTATATTAGCTCACTAATCACAGCCTTATTCGAAATCAAGGCATTTTAATTTCAGAGAATATTGCCCCTTCCTAAGGCCAGACCCATTTCTGCCTGTGCAGCTGGATCTTTAACTCCATGATAACCTGATAGGGAACTAAATATCACCCAGAAAAAGTCTTCTGGAAGCCCACTGGGGCAGGTGAGTTAAATGAACTCCAAAATACTTTTCTGTTTGCTTTCTTTTAAAGCACGACTGCTAAGGATAACATTCTCCACATGTTTTATTATGTAGCCAAAGGATTAGATGCAGTATCAAGGGATTAATGGTCAGTGCACTCTTCAGGTGCATATCCACATGGAGTAAGAAAAAAGATCTTGGTTAACATCCCAGTTACTCTGTTGCAGTCATTTTCTGTCCACCTTTATCACCCTCTCTCCTTGTGGTGCATATTCTAACCCTTGAGCCGCAGAACATAGTCAGACAACAGTCACCTCCTGAAAAAAAAGAATCACCTGGCTAATTTTTGGAAGAAATGACTGTAGGTGCCAAGAAAGACAGAGGGGTTGGACCAGACACCTTCTTGTCGTCAGCCTTGGCTACTCACCAGCAATGATCAGCTCTTTGTCTGAACAGTAAGGATGACTTCTCTGAGGCATATAAACTCTCTACACTTGGTGCTATTTTCTGGAGTGCATAAAGCCACCGTGGGGTCTGTAGCATCCTTTAAGAATCTAATTCAGATTTCAGGTCCAGCTGCTCAAACTGGACTCTCAGCTGCATGTCTACGTGTGTAAGTCTTACATGGAATCCACATGGAGCAACTAGTGTTGTGCACCTCTGAGAAAAGACAATTAAAAATCTAGAATGTCAGAGTATTCTGCTAGCAGTGTTATGTGAGATATTTTGCTGGATGGTTTTTATGGTTCAAAGATAGTTACTTTGTTCCTTCTAAAGTATATGGCATATATACACAAGGGAGAATCAGGTTTCCAATAGCCCTGGTGACATTAAAATCTCTCCAGTCCTCTGCCCCCATCTGGCTAATACAAAAAGTGTTTGATGTAACTAGTTTCACATGGTTACTAACAGGTAGTTGTAACAGGAGTATAACTAGAAAAAAGTCCCACAACCTATAGGGAAATTGTTCTTTATTCTTTAGAAGAGCATTGTTCCCTTCAGGAAAAATCAGCTTCAACTTCATGATGGCATGATAAAAAATTCATGACTTCCTGCTGTTGAGTTCCAAATGTGAACATGTATGTGTTAGCACTCTTGCCACCAGAGTCTGTGGGTGTCAATACATTCTCAGTCTGAAGCCTCCTTGTTGAAGGATATCACTCTGGATGTCAATTATCCATGATGTCCTCATATCTCGTTTCACACCGTTTTTCCTCCTAAATCAAATGAGGCAGCTGCATTTCCAAAGGCTGTTAACTTTGCTGGCAGTGGTACCCCCCTGGAGATATGTGCTTCTTAAGTACTAATTCTCTTCAATTAAGCTTCCTAGATCATGCTGCATTGATCAGGCAATTAATTGATTGCTGAAGACTCACCTAAAACAATGAGTCAGCTGTTTCTGTTCCCTGTGAGTTACTAACCCCCCGTTTTTTAAACTCAGTACAACTCAGAAATATGGCATTCATTTGTAGTTTGGTGTAAACAGGCACCCTTTGGTGCATATAGCATCTTGTTGCTTGTCTTTGTTTCCCAACTCAAAAGAAAGTGCAGCCTTACTTCTAACATCACAAGAAAGCTGACATATGGAGGGCAGTAAATTGCTCTGTGTTTCTCTATTTTAAGTAATGGAAAAATCAAGTGGCCATTAGGATGGGGTCTGGAATGGTAAGCCTAATTCAGTTGTGCTGTGTTGTGGTGTTGTGAATAGACATGTTTCATCTTCCCTACTGTTATGGGGTAAGAGTATCTTGTTTCTTCTGATGCTGTGGGAAGTTATTTCCCCTATAGAAGCTATTTGTTAGAAATAAAAACTTGGAGAATCCTAGGATAAAAGAAAGAGAATATAAAAAGATGTCAGGCTGCAACTAACTAGAATAATTTCACATTCAACCTTTGCTCTGTAAGTCAGAAAAAACCCCAAAGTTAGTAGCTTTCAAGCACAGGACTTGGAGAGCTTGTATCTGGGGGGTGTGAATTCTGGTGGCCAGCCAGATCAGCACCTTGTGCTTTCTGTTCACCAGACCTTCAAAGCAAATTTAAAACAACAGGGTCTAGAAGAGAATGTTTGCAGTAATAAAAAAACTGAAGGGAATGTTGGTTAAAGAATATAGTCCAGTAAGTGTTCGAATACTACAGACAGCTTTCCTGGAGCCTGCTGCAGCCAGTGGGAATCCTTTCATAGTCTCCTGAGGATTTTGGTTTGGACTGCTCATGAGCTGGAGAAAGAGCAATGTAAATATGATATTCAGATCCATGGTGGAGGCTGCTTAGACACACAAAGAGAGGGAATTAATTCCACAGTAAAGTCAGAACAAAGTTTAATTTCTGTTAGATTCATCATGAGAAATAGCTGAATGCTCAAGCTCAGGGAAATGTCCATGCACAGCGCTTGCCCGTGCTGATACTGGCACGAGTCGTTAGCTGTAGACAGAGCCAAACCCAGGATTCATCCCTTTTTTTGACAATAAGTTCTAAATTGGAAATGTAAACAGCAAGTGAACACTACTTGCTTGGACAATATGTTGACACAGATACACGTCTGGCTGGCTCACTACAGAGTAAGCACAGCTGTGGGACTAGTTGCACACAGGAGTACAAGCATGCCCTAAATGTCTATAATAATAATAATAATAATAATAAACCTCCTGACTGTAGACGTTGCTCAGCTCCAACTGCTCCAGTTGTGTGTTTGCTGACTTTTAGTTATCCATGTTGAAAAGATTCCTCCCAAATGTGATGAACATTGTAGAGATAGAAGGTAAGCAATGAGGTAGGATTTTGCTTTCATGCTGGTTGTTGTAAGCCAGAAGTAACTCAGGTAGGGTTGGGAGGTCTTATGGTGATGACAATTAAGAGTGAATCCTGAGGCTCAGAGGATTTCTGCTGGCACAAAAATAATTTAAGGAAGACGTGAATGAGGTTTGGCATCGCTATTCCTCACATTGTGTGTTAGTGAAAAGAGAAGCAGAGTACTGGTGCACTAGAACCATGATTACTGATTGAACAGATGTGTATGACATATACTTATTTAGGCATGTGTAGGTTTTGTTTCTGGTTAGGATCACGATGGAAGGGAGAAATCCTCTGAGAAATGTGTGTATGAACTTTCAAAGGTTTTTTTCCAAAGCTATCTTGCAGAATTACTGCACATTGGTTTTTGTTCTGTTTTGCTTTCCGAAGGCATTTTTTATAAGCATTCTCATTTGTAAAGGCTTATTTTAGTTAAACCCAAATTCCGGATCTTCTGTGCTCTATTTATCTTTGCCTTAAAAATGAAATGAATTCATAAGGGCTGTTCTTGGTCTTGCTCTTCTGTTCTGCAAGAGTCAGGAAAATGAATATGAATGAGATTTTAAAGACAGAGTCTATGGTAGCGACCTGTCAGACTTCTGTGAACATGGTTTGTGTCCATTTTGATTTAAAGCAAATGATTTGTTTAAAAACCAAAGAGGCAGAGAACTAGGTCCTATGGGAGGAATCGTAGAATATCTCATGTTGGAATGGACCCATAAAGATCATCGAGTCCAACTACAGCACCATCTTTTGTGTCCCTACAGTTAAGTCCTTGACTAATGACTGGTTTCTGCTACTTGTGCATGCATAACACATGCTCCCCTGCTTTATGTCCTCGTGTTTATTCCTTGACATCCTCAGGGGCTTCATTTGCAGCCATACATAGTGAAACATCACCAGTGACAGCAACCTTGCCACTCTGCTTCTCCTGCAGAGAATGTATTAATGTATTATTGGCATGTGACAGTTTAATCAGTCCTACCTGTCTGTCCAGCCGTGTCCTTCTCTTGTGATAACCTAATCTGAGAGGAACAAAAGTAGTTTAAGAAATGACCTGTGTCAAACCAACGTTTCAACCTGTGTTTTCTATTTTCTTCTGTGAATACAGAATAGCTTACGTATTAACTGAGGAGGGCTATCTCTTGTATTTGGTTCTGTCTGCTGCTAAAATGCTTGGTGTAAAGATGGGATCATTTGTTGAAAGACCCACTCATCTTAATCTTGGATTTTTCCAAAATTGCTTTTTGGGCATCTTTTTGATGCTTCCTTCAAGCTTTCAGCAAGATGATATATGGAAATAGCTATGTGATGTCTGTAAGAATATTTCTGGGCTGTCTGAATGCTGACTACACAGTACTTAGAAGATGCATATGTTTGAAAGATGTGTTTCTTTTCCTAAAGAGGTGAAACTTGGCCCAGTTATTGACATTCATGAGTTCTTGGATTGTACCAGTCATCTGCTACCCTAGATGTTACCCATACTTGAACTTTCCACAACAAGTATATGCAATGCAGGAGCTACAGAGGCAGCTCATAAATCCAGATGAAAGAGATAAAGAAGAATCCTATTTCTGCGGTCTGTGGACAGAAGCTACAGACCAGTTGGTTCTCTGCATTATATCTTTATTTTCTGATTGCTCACAGGTGCCTGTGAGCATAAACTGCCTCGCGTCCGCATGCATAAGGCCGTTTCCCTCTAGAGTTTTTGTGTTCTTGCTCCATAGTTCTTGGTGTGGTGGGCCTCCTTGGTATCCTGTGGTGTCCTGGTGACCCAAAAATATAATTGTTTTGTTTTATTTTCCATTAAAATATCAGAAGCAATACGAGAGCTGTGTTATAGCCAGAATGGTGTTTTCATAGGATGACACCGAGGCTGTGTGCTACATGTCATGAGAGCCTGTGAGGAATTTTGAGAGTAGGGGTCCCTGCTGAAGTACTGTTGGAAGACTCTAGGGTGGGGGAACCAAAGCTGGTGCAATGTCACCCGTACTGCCATGTGGAAGCTGTGCTTGCAGGGAAAGATCTCCCAGACTGCTCCTGGCCTTCGTCGTGGAGAGGGAGTTAACTGGGTTGTTCAGAGTAAACAGAAGGGATCCTGTATACAAGCTTGCTCCTTGGCTGTCTGTTACTTATTCAGCAGTATCTGCCTATTAAGTTCAGATATTGGCAGATGAAAGTCAATGAAGAACAATGAGAGAACAAGTGAAAAAGAATAGGAATAGAAACAAAGAATGGCAATGGAATCGCTTTCCATGGTCCATGCAGAAGATGGGGGGTCAGGAGATTTCCTTCACGCATCATATGTGCAAAAGGTGCCTGAGGAGAAGGATCATGGGCTGCCAGAAAGACTGGCAGCAGCTGAAATGATTGTCAGTAGTATTCTAGTCCAGAAAAACATGAGGAAGAAACCCAGCCAAACTATGATGGCACTGCTTATAGCATGCAGGAGTACAGCTTGATCCGTTTAGAGTAAACAAATTATTTTGGTCTCATCCTAGGAAAAAGACTCAGTGGACCTGATCCAATTAAAGTGGAAGCAGTGAAGCAGGAAGGACTGAAGTAAATCTTACTGCTGTTCTTGAGCAGTAGCAAGGGCGATGGGATCTCCAAAGCTCTTGTCTTCATTAAGTGAGGGGAGAAGGATGGATGTAGCTGGGTATCTTCCCTGTCAGTGTCACTCTGGGGAGAAAGACAAGTGTGACGTTAGGAAATTCAGGTCTGAAAAGGAACTGAGAATGAGACATATGGACAGATGCAATAGAAGGAAGTGATTAGTCCTGAGAGACTTTTCCCTTTGCAAGGTTAAGTGGTTAGAGAAGCTGTTTAGAGGAAGGTCAATGACCTCTTGGCATTTTGGTTTCTGTGACCTTTTTACAGAAATGAGCATTTACCGACACTCTTTCAGTCTAAATATAACAACAATGCAGTCAACTTCTCCAAGGCTTCTTCTACGGTCTACCTCTCCATCCTCAAGGCAACTTGAGAAGAATGGTCTTTAGTTAACTGGCTTTGCTGATGCATTTTCAAATTTAGACTTCATAAGAAGGTAAAAACCTTGGAGGAACAGAGAAGTGCACAAAAGGTTAACTTTAGAGCTCAGAGTCACTTCAGATTTGCAAATGGCATTGTCATTCTTGCAGAACCCCTGGAGAGACAGGGAAAGAGTAATTAGGGAGAAGTTCATAGTAGGTGAGGAATAATTAGGAGCTGCTGAGAAATGGCTGATGAGGACAACTCGGACAGTGCCTGGGAAAAAGAGCACTGCAGCTCATATACACATAAATGAGATACACTTGTGATCAGAGGTTAGAGTTTAGATATAGGGTCTCTTTTTGTATCTGTCAGCACTCCTCAGTTCATACACCCTTCCTTGCTCCTGAACCCCAGTACTTTCTGTCTGCTGAAGCATTGTTACCCTTCTCCTTGCAGTAGTAGTTGAACCTGTTCTTCCCAACTGGGGACCAGCGATGAGGAGGCAGCTGGACCTAGATGTTAGCAGGACATTAATGCCACCTTGGTATAAAGATTCTCAAGTTTGACTCTAAATGCTGTCCTCTGCGCTTTTTTGGGGCTGGTCACTAAAAGACATCACGAATGCCCTCACACATACTCTTGAGCTGATGTGACACTGCAGGCAGAAGAAAGATGCAACCCTAGCACTACTCTGCATACAGGGGTCATGCTGAGAAACAGGGGTGAATGAGGAAGCCTCATCAACCAACACCTGCAATCCTTGTGATGGTGGAGTTATTGATTTGACATTGTCAGAGTACAGCACTGGCCATCGCAGGGCATCTTATCTTACAGATAGAAGGACTAAATGTGTCAACAGTCCTTACTGTGAGTAAGAGTGGTACAACCGACATTAAATCCAACTGTTATATATTTATGCCATTAAACTGAGACATAGAAATTGAATGTGCTCAGTCCATTTTCCCTTAATTTTCCATACTGAGTTATACCTAACAAAGAGGTAAGAGATTATAGACTTTTTTCAGTTCCCAAAAGAGGGAGATTCTCTAATCGGATCATCAAGAAAACTCTTGGTTTTCCGTTGAAAGACAACAATAGGAGTTACTGGATCTTCCTGCAGATGACAGTTCATTTTCTATTCATCAGCTCAAGTGATTCCTATAAGAAGCTTGGATTTGTATTCCTGCTACACTGAAAAAACCCCAGAGTGTCAATCAATATAATATAAAGGCAATATGAACACTAGGAAAGAAGTAGTTCCTTAGAATATGATCTCTGAGCAGTTTTTTTGGAGTGAAATTTTTACCTATGGAGAGTCGAGAGGCGGTATGTTGGCACATGTGACTATTTGAGGGTAATATTTCCAGCTAGAATTACTACTTCTAGCTGGGGTCCCTGTGGCTGTGGTAATGTCTGGAGCTATTGTTAGATCCTCTAAGCAGGATTTAAACCACGGTGTCAGTATAATTATATATATTAGAATAATCCAAGGGTCAGTTTGTTTGCAGGGATGCAGTAGGAGTGGGTCCGTGGAGTGACACAGCTGAGGCTGAGGACTGGATGACCGCACTCTGGGGTTTTGTACTCGGTACTCTGCCCTTGTCCCAAGGACTGAACACCAGTTAGTGGTCCGAACACATTAAGTATGTTCCTGGAGCAGTCCAATTGGTTTGCTTTCAATAGAAACAGGTCCCATTTCTGCTCTTGAAGACTGAGAAGCAATGCACGGTTCGGTGGGGTAAGGCAGGAGGGTCACTTCAAAAGTGCACTCCTGATCTCGGCTAAGCACGAGAGCAGATGTCCCAGGCTCTTTCTGTGCCTCTGGTCCCCCTCTGTAAAAGGGAGAGGAGGTCTTTTCTGCTTGCTGGCAATGAAAATGGGCTAAGGCAGTCCTAAGGGAGAAGGGAGCTCAGAGAAACAAAGTGAGGGGTAAACACAGCTGTGCAGACCGGGTAACTTCTCCTCAATTTGACTTACCCTGCTGAGGATCCCTGATGGGGCCATCCCATAATTACTGGTGAGACTGCACTAAGATTCTCCATGTGTTACGTGTCCTGTCTCTTACTCAGGTGGATGTGAAATTGTTCCACCTGTAAGGGCCAACTTCACTTGCCCATATCAAAAAAGACAGGATTTGTACCTCAAGAACAACATTTTATTTGACAATGAACTGCATATTGTATTGACACTACAGTATTTAACACTGCAAACTGAAAATGATGTTATTGTCATCTTAGAATTAAGCATCATGAAAATTCAGCTTCTTTGATTAATCTAGTATTGGCATTTAGGCGTCATGGTCTCCCTTTAGCAGCTTGTGATGTTTTAGGTAATTTCATACTGTTCAATTTACATTTATTGTTATCAGTAGGAAGAAAACTTTTTCTTCTACACAAGAATCCAAAGAAAAAATCTGTACCCATCCATTCTTATGATAGATGATCTTTCTATTTTCATTATACTTTTATGAGGTAAGCTTATTAAAATGTGAAAATAAAGCTAAGCAAATCCACCATATCAAATAAAATGCACCAATGCGTTTTTACTATCAACATGGAAAAGTTTTTTCTCCATCAGGCTACCTTGCTTTTCAAATTAAATGTCAAGTATCATGTCTCCCCCAGAGATTGGAGCTATAGAGAAAAGTTTAGATTCGTCAGCTACAGAATTATATTTACCTTAATGCTTATTACATATCAAATTACTGTGCTGTAACATGAATAAATATTGGATTTTAATGTTGTTCCATTCAGAGCTTTAGTGAAAGAAATTTCACTGCTTTAGTGCAGCTATTTGGCAGGCCAAAAAGTTCATGTGTTTTAAGGGAATATTCAGCTAGAAATGCGGCTGTCCCCAAAGGAAGCAGTATTTCTCTTGCCTGGTTATTCAGCACTTTTGTTCTTGAGAAGTTGCACCTGGGCACCTGCAATCCATATTGCAAGTCCACTCACAACACTGCTACGAGGTAAACAGGCGCTAGACTTCTCGTTTTACCAAAGGAGGAACTGCGGCGCAAGGACAAGTATTCACAGGAACAACCCAAATGAAACAGGAGGATGCTCTTCTTGTGCCGAGAATGATGCCTGAGCTCTTGTGTTCGGCTCCTACCTTCAAAGCATGGACTTCATCTGGCTCAGAGCAGGCTGTGAGTGGCCCACGCACTGAGGACGGGGCAACCTTGGCCCAGAGCTGGCCGGTGTCTGGGGTAGAGGTGTCCCCACTGCGGGTGTGGAATCAAGAATCGTGACAGGACATCGTAATCGGGACCCCATCATCTTTGTCACCTCTTCCTTTGACCAAACTCTACTGTTATATCCCTGCTGCTTATTCACAAGCTACTGCTTAATTATTAGACAATCTTTGCTTGTTCGGCTTTGATGTACATTTCCCTCTCCATTCCTAGACTCATCCTGTTAAATGTTTGCCTGTAGGTCGGATTTTATGCTAAACTCAGTGCTCTGTATTTTTTTATGGCGGGAGGGCAGTGTAGAAAAAACTGGGTTTGCTACTGTCTCAGTTTCCTTCTAGTCCGCAGCCTGGTTTGATTAAGGTCTCCTGGAAGTCACAGTAGATGTGAGTACAGAATGAGATAGTGCTGTTTGTCAGAGGTCATGTAGAACTGAGAAGAAATATGAGGAAACCGGTGTTTGCCAGCTGCTTAGACTAACAAATCCTGATCTGCTGTTTCAGGCTTCCAGGGCCGTTTACATTGGTACAGTCTCTTTCAAAGAGAAGATCTCGCAGGACTTAAATTGGCCTTGCTTGATTAATTTCTGATTTCTATAAAACCAACTCTAAATTTGCCTTTATGTTTGCATCTGAAAAAGACTGGTTTAATCCTGTTACCTAATATTAAATTTTAAGACTTCAAGTCAGGGAGTCATGGTTGTTTGGTATTACTGCCTTGGATAAAAATAGTGTGACATTATTGTAACAATATTAATCTTAATGAGATGTGCAATCTTACCATGTGTGTATCAAGGACACCGTATTTATATGTTAACTTTATTATGCCAGTTAATGCAATTAGTGTAGTGTTGCTAATGGAGTTAAAAGTTTTATCAGTAATCATATAATCTCCAATAGGATAAGTATAAAGGATTATTAATGTGGTAATTTATTATTAGCAAGTAGAGAAGCAGCAGAGCAATAAGCTTAGCCTTGCTGCTGTAATGCCTTTATATGCCAGCACATTTTGGTTTTCATAGCATGACTGTGTCATTCCTTACACTGACTACTGGCTGCTGCTGGATTCTGTCTAATATCATATAAAAAGGAGTTAGCACCCTTTTGAAGATCTCAGTATCCCTCAGTCAGTTATGTGGTGGATAATCTTCTTTCACTTTTTCTTCTTCCTTTTGACAGCTTGCAGCAGGTCTGACTCTTATCTGATCAGAATTCCTGTCTGTGAGAATGATCTTTAAATACCTTCAGTTCAAGGACACTGTAGACTGTCTCTTTCAACTAATATAAGGTACCAAAATAGTGAAATTTAATGAGATAGAACACCAAATTGATTGTCTCAGAAAGAGTACCTGAGAGGGTAGTTAAGATGATGTGTCAATCACTTTGTCTTAACAGCTTGTACCATCATCGTGTGACATTTCTACAGAATGACACGAACGCACTTGGTGTCAAAGGACTCATATTTGCACCTTTGATTTAACAAGCAGTCAAAAATCATTAAAGGGCATGGACTGCTTTGCTTGGTTGAGAGGACACAGCTTGTGTGGTTTTGAACAATTTAAAAAATATTGATGCACTAGTTTTAAGACAACTTTTAGTTTGTTTTTCCATCACAAGTGTTAGAATTTTGAGGAAAGCCTGAACCTGTTTTAATTCTGCTGGGCCACTTGGTGTCTGGGAGACAGACAATTATTCACCATGTTACAGAACAGTCATCTCGAGGCAAGGAGTTGAGACAAGTCCCCTTGTGTTTCATGATTCAACATGAGTTGTGATCCAGGCAAAAATCTAATTAGATGAGGTGTGTCTTCGGATTTTTCATCAGACTGAGTTGTCTTCCAGAAACAATTACACGGGTTGGATATGGGTTGCCCTGCTGCGTACTGGAGAGCGATATGATAAAGCTGGCTGCGCAGCTGGTTCAGGTCACAGGAGCACCATAAACCAGCTAGGTGACACTAGTGAATCTGGACCAGCATCTATGAATGTGGATTTGGGAGCTTTGCCTGAATTGAAGGATGAGATTACAGTGCTTTATGCGAAGAGATACAAAGACAGTTGTTTTCCTGCCCTCCTGATTTTCCTGTGTGCATCTCAGTTCTGATTCAGTGCAGAAGTGCAATGCATATATCAGGTACATGGTGCTATCTTTTATGTTCCTGCCATCACAGACCATTTCTGTTTCAAATAAGGATGCTGGTAAGTAATTCTTAGGAAGGAGTTTTAAGCCTTGGACTTTTTTCTCTCCTTAGCCCTCCAGAATCCACATTTGGTTATTTTCAGGATCTTCTGTAAAAGCAACATGTAGGTTCTGCTTGTGGGGATGACAGTCTGAGAAGGGAAAGGGATCAGGAGGAGAGGATTTGCTTTACACACTGCTGCATCGGGTACTTTTATGTGGATTAAGAAGAAACTCCCAACATTTAGGGACAGCGTGCAAGGAGATATAACTGTGAACACAGAAACACCAGTGGAAGGAGCTTGTCTGGAAGCAGTGGAAAGCAGAATGGAATTAGCAAACAGCATAAAGCTGAGCTGAGAATGAGAATAAGGCTTTAAGAGCTGTGAGGTTCCTAAATGACATTTAATTTAGGGCAAAACTCTCCTGGCTGAATTTAAGATGGACTTTGGGTTATTTTATGAAACAGGTCAGATCATCCGGTTTCTTGGCTATGCAGTTTAGACTCAGTAAGCCAGTTGGTCTTCAGTCCTATCTTTTTAAAAGCTTTGAATAATACGTTAGCAAGAGTAGTGCCTAGGAGAGTCTTAGGGGTCAGGACAAAGCAACTGAACCTTGTACAGAGCCATACACAATCTGTTCTTAGGAAGATATGAATTTTATATGTTAGTTATGCCACATTGTGATGTTGCTGAAAATTTGTCAAACATCAGTTTGGGCACTTCCTATGCTTAATAACAATAGCAGCAATACAGGACTGAGTTATTGTATAGCTGTCCATTCAGAAAGATCCCAAAGCATCTATATGCTGCTGTGCCTAATGAGAATCACAGGCTTGTCAGCCCTTCCAGTGAAATAGAGCTGTCAGATTCTCAGATGTAACCAAAGAGAGAGGAAGAGAGAGCAAGAGCTACCCAATGACATTTAAAATTCCTTTCAAGTACGCATAGATAGTAAAATGCCAGCAACAGGGTTAGACAAGTTCATAACAAGCCTCATAAATGGGTTACTCTAAATGAGAATGTGGAGGTCTCAATAATAAAACCCACACACCTGCTTCCTCAAAATGAACCTTTTAATTGAATTTTCTGCTCTTGTCGGCTCCTTTTTGAATCTGTTTCCCCATCTCTGAGTTGTAGCTGTGCCCCCAATCTCAATCTGAGCCATCTGTTCCACTTCTAATATTAACATCTTCTATCATATAGCATACCATAGCCAGCAAAAAAAGAAGAGATAAGATCACTTTCTCCTGGGAGGAAACCTTATATTTCAGCAAAAGGTTCAGCTGTCACTTTAAAACGACACCTTCCCACACACAAATATGCACCTGCCACATTAGAATATTATTAATAATCCAGCCTTCATGTGTTTGACAAGCCAAACAAAATTAACCAAAAAATGTGAAAAGGTCTAAGAAAGGTGAGAGCAAGTCAACGTTTCTTTTCAGAATTACAGCACACAAACCGATCCACAGTAGAAAGGAATTACATTTGAAATGAAGTGTTCTAACTTAATTTAACTCCTTGTATACATTGCAAATTACTATTCATTCCCAATTACATAGTTAACTCTTTAATCTCAGTGAAGTTTGCTGAGTTGTGTTGACTCTTCTTAGTCCCAATCTAGACCTACAAATCCCTGTTCCTTCTCTTCTGTGTTGATCAGTTGTCACCAATCCTGCCTCATTGTATGGAAAATGCAGGGTGCTGCCTCAATTAATATGAGATTTATATGGTACAATTTCTATATGTGATTTAAAGTGTTTACTACTGGAACACAGAGTTTTCTCTGTGAGCTACAAAGTCACAAAGTCACACTGACTGCCTTTCTGTGGGAAAGTGATTAGTTACTGAGAGGATAGGATGCCTCTGGTTATTGCGTGTACCCCATATAAATGAAATGGCTTCACCTACCATAGAAACTCATCTAGGATTGAATAACTATCTATTTGACCAGCAGAGTTTGAGACAAAATAAGCAGATGTATTTCCTGGATCCTACAGTAGCTTCAGTGCCTTGACAAATGTTATGAAGAAGAATACAATCATCGGGCAAAGTTGGAAAAAGACACAGGGTATATTTTCACAACTAATTCCTACCCCACAAATGTTTTAGTGTCTGCAAGGCGTGGGCAATGCAATTAGCAAATTGAAGTCACGAGTAGAGTTAGGACCTAAACCCAAGAGGCTTTAGTAGAAAGTGTTGTGTGCCAGAAGAAAGTCGCCCCTGGAGTGTAAAAATAATCTGCTGATTATTGAACAGAAGTGTCAGAATGGCAATGATATTTTAAAGAAAGAAGGTAACTTTAAAAGCCACTTGTCTCTCCCAGGGACACGGCTGTAGTCAGCTCAATTTATAGCATTTTGTCTTCAGAGCCTCCCAGAGGATTGGCTCAGGTATGAGAAGTTCACGTCACGTGGATGGCCATGAACCATGTCCTTTGGTAAGAATAAAAAACAAAAGGGGAGTGAGATTCAGGGATTTGGAACATGTTTCTCACCAAATGGTCCTCAATTCCATTACAGCATCTATCAATCTTGTTGCTTTCAGACTGAAAAGATGCTCTTTCTTTCTGACCTTCAACACATTATATCCAAAGCTATTTGATCTTTTTGGAGGAAATACTATCGTTAGAACGTACAGAAATAATTTTCTGCAAATTACTGCTTGTGAAGAGAATCTATTGGCTAAGACAAAATAGCCACATTTCAGACCAAAAAGTATCTTGGAGCAAAATAAAGTGTCTTAATACTAAATAGAATACTATCCCTCTATATAAAGAAAAAATACCTACTATTTGTGTACACATGGTTTCTTTTCTTAAGGGGAATATGCATGTTGACTGAGGACGTGAGTTAACTTTAGAACAAAATTGCTATCCCACTGGGTTGGACCAACAGACCATCTAATCTGGTATTCTGTTTCCAGAAGGGGCTGGGACCAGATGTTTAGAGAAGAGTATAAGAAACAAGCAGTATACAAAGGGATACTTGCCACCTTCGAGATATATTGTTTATGGACTTCCTGAGCTGGTGACTATTTTCAGACCATCTGCTTACTGCACCCATTCTCCATGAATTAGTCTAGGGCTTTTAAATGCATTAGTGCCTTTCGTCTGGGCCTCCACAGCATCCTGTGGTAATGAGTTTCACAGTTTTATTATGCATGATGTGAAAAAGTACTGTTGATGGAAAAAGGTATTTCCAGAGGGTGATTCATCCTTCCTGTCTTAGCTGAGGATTAATTACCCTTTGAAGAGTCTCATCTTTCTGCATTGACATCAGAGCTTTAGTCGATTACTTTACAGTAGACACCTACGTTTTAGATAACTACAGATAGGGGAGAGTTATCCCAATATTAGGGTCAGTTTAATTAAATGCAATAACCTCATTCAGTTAAACACCTTCAGCATAACATTTTTTTGCAGATTTTGACGATAGGAAATATCGTAAATTTTTCCACAAAGATGTACTTGAATGAAAAATTGCTACCTACCTTTGTAAGCCTGATGGCAAGGCTTTCCCTATGCCAGTTTAAAGTAATTAACTCCGTGTGTAGATGAGGCCTAAAGGATCATTATGAAAAGAGGAACATTAGGTTCCATTATTTCTCTTTTTTATTGAAGGACTTTGGCTAGTACATGTGGATGGTTACGTTATATGAACAGTGCTCTGAAATGGATGGCCAAATTCTTGTCATCCTATCAGTCAGTGGTTACTAAACAAATCATTTTTTAGAGGGAGAGACCGTCACTAGATTTTTGGGAAGTGAGCCATATATCATATATCAACTATATTAACAAATGGGGTGGTTTTCACATTTGAAAGAATAAAGGTTTGTATTTTGGGAGATGACAATGCACCCAACACTGATCATACAGATATAAGGTTTTTAAGCAAAGTAAGCTTTCAAGCTTTCTATGCACCTATTACCTCAAAAGAGTAATTAAATCATGTAAAACTTATTTTTAATAGCCCATAGCATAGACTGAAGAAATTATGTTATAATGAAAACATATTTTTAACTCTTGGGATAAGAAATCTAAATAAAATATGCATTTACACAATATGCTGGAACCATTATAGCTCTGAAATAGTTCTTATTTGGCAAAAGCACAGACAACTACTTGGCATTAACTAACTTAGCTCCTGTAATTGTAATCAAGGGAAATCACTGCACAAATACTCAGTTTCTAACAATAAGCTTCATAAAGCTTGTTAATGAAAGTCACCATTTAATTTTTTTTTTTTTTTTTGAGAATAATTCTTTCCCCCAAAGTAATAAAGGAGTAGAAAAAACCCCAAACCCAATCAAACACCATTTTCACTCAAACTTGACTCACTCCCCTAGCTTTCTGAAGAAGTGTCATAGAAATAGAAACGCTGGCATTTTGCAACTAGAACTGCAGCAGGATGAAATGAAATGGTTAGCTCATTAATGCAAGTCTTGTGAGACCTGAATTTCTTGCTCAGTCACAGATGTCTGGTGTCCTTCTGCAACTGACTGGTGAATGGCACAGTACAGAGATGCCTAAGTTCGCCCTCAAGCAGAACGACCACTGGAAGCAGTAAGGCTGTCCTAGCAAAGTGCCGCAGCATAGGTCACTGACGGACTAGATTAGATAGGTTCAGTAATAGTTTTGCATTACCTCTGGAGGAGCGTAGAACTTCACCCAGAAGTCAGTGTCTGGATGAATGCCCTTGTTGACTTTTTGCATATGAGAGGAGCAGGACAATAAGAGCATGTTTTGGAGTGAATCTCGGATTGATAAGGACGTTCTTAGACTGTTTAAGGGTTTGTACCTAAAAGTCTGAGAAAGCTTGGATGGAAGATAGATACAGAACTGCCAAGCCATGCCAAGATGGAGCCATTTAAAGCAGAAACTCGATGGAAAGTTGACTGGCAGAAACACCACTTGTTTAGACCTTAGGGGTCTCCAGAGTTAGGCGGTAACTAAAGTGGGATTAATTTCAGTGTCAGTCAGGTGCCCAAGTTTCTTTGTGGCTTTATCCTTTAGCTTTTTGATATTTCTTGTAAACATGAGTCAGTGGTAGTTCTCTGCCTCACAATGATGTCTGGAAACAAAAGAATGACGGTTTTATAAATACTGTGAAAATGACAGGCAGTGCTGTAAGTCCAATATGTAGACGTCATTCAGAAATGGTCTTACTATTTGCTTATGTACTGTCCAACTATGGTGATTCCCTTTTTCCTTTTCCTGTTGGCAAGGTTAATTTTTTTGTAGATGCTGGACTTTCTGAAAGCAGATGCACAGAATCTTGGCATTCACTGTACTGACCTATCTCATGGAAGTCAAGTAATAGATATTTAATGGTAATAAAAGTATTTTGGGAGTCTGAAATGAACAGTAATCTATTTTTGCATAGTTGCATTCTTGAAACAATTCTGTTTATACAGCTATGTTTCTGAGGGCAGCAATATAAGTCAGAATGTCATTGTATAAATAAAGTGTTTGCCCATTAAAACAATGTGTTATTTAGGAAATTGCTGTTATAAGCTTTGATTTCTAGTACATCTAGATGACCTATTCCATAGGAAGTTATTTATTGAATTTCTATCTCTTTTATGCTTTTTTGTGAGTACAGTACATTTCATACATTTGCAGATATTTCAGTTTGTGGATGGTGTTTGCAAACTACTTATTCTGCATTGGTTAATTATTGATAGTTACGTTTAAAAAATTTAGCTGTATATGTGGAGTTTGTGAAAGATAGGGGAACTCATCTTTGACAAATGGTGGATTCTTATCTTTGTTGCCTTTTCCAATTTTTCTTCTGGAATGAAAGTCAACAGCATCCTGGGCTATATCAGCAGGAACACAGTAGATCAAGGAAAGCGATCATCAGTCAGCACTCATTAGAGCACACATGCAATATTGCATCCAGTTTTAGATCTGTCAGTGCAAAAAAGAGGCACGCCCTGCATCTTTACAGACTGAACGGTGGCGAAATTGTTTTGCGGTTGCTTCCTGAGTCAGTAACTGTGACTCTCTGGGGTGAGCATTCGTAAGGCGCAACTTCGGAAAACTTCTGTGAGAATCCTGCAACGCTGATGTACGACTGGATGTGCCAAACATTGCCTGGCCAAATTCTCTACTGGAAGAAATTCCCCTAAAGCCAAGGAAGTTAGATCAGCAGATGGTTTGGTATTTCACAAGTGTGTTTGCTTGCTAAAGTATTTGTGGAAGTAAAGAAGAAAGAGCTGAAGCTGAGGTAAGACTCACTGTCAGTGGTCGGACATGCCGGGTGGTGTATGATCAAGGTCTGGGAAGCACTAAGTGCCTTCTGCCAGGCCCAAAAAGGCTGAGATCTCATTGACTTCTGATTACATTGTCTGAATTTAAAGTGATGTTTGTGCATGCCAGGCATGCATAAACCACATAGTTTATGCATCTTAGTTTATCAGTATGCTGCTGATTATCCTCAGTCTCCATTAACGTCGATATATTCAGCTATTTGCCAGGGGCTCTAAGCAGCCTGTTGGAACAAGACGTCTCTCAGACCTACGGGTTGGGTGTCGTGGTTTGAGACCAAACCAACAGCAGGCTAAAGGGGCTCAGATACCCAAAATGCTTTTAGTCACAGATATGTTTGGCATTAGTGGGTGACATGGCCTCCCCGTCCCACGGGGAGACACCGCAGTCCAGTACCAGACTGGGGAGGGGACAGGGTTCCCCTCTCCGGGGGCCTTCAGGCCACCTCTCAGGAGGTCCCTGACCTCTTCTGTCAGTTACAGGATTTGGGGGGGATATCCTTGACTCTGATTGGCTCAACTTCCTACAGCAGCTGTCTATTGGCTGTTGCCTGCTGGTTCTCAGGGCCCACCCTTCCAGAAGGTTCTCCCCACACAGCCACAAACAGCTTAGGTACAGGGGCACAATTTGAGGGTAAACCAAGAATGACTAGTCCCAGCCGTATGTCCAACTACCATTAAAACTTCTTACTGGTTTTTGGGTCTGATCACCCATCTGGCATTAAGCTCTGTACATATGGAGTCGCAAATATGGACATTTAGGTGTCACGTAAATAATAATGACTAACAAAACCATGACGCAAAACCCTTTTGGTGGAGTGAGAGTGGCCTTTAGGCTGAGCCCTTCAGGAGCAGCAAAGGTCTTTCTGTCTTTTTTTTCTGCACATCCATCTGTCATTTCTCTCTGAGTCTGTCCTCCTTCCTCATTGCCAAGCTGCTTTGGATAATTTGTCCCAGTTAATTAGATCCCAGAGCTGTTTTCAAAAGCCTGTATCATTCAATCCTCATGCTGTTGGCTACTTATTAAATGACATAATCTAGGATCCTATAAAGAAGATCAAGCATTTAGCTTACTTTTTGTCTACGTCCATAGCACACCAAAGAGCTGGTATTTACATGGAAGCCCATCTGAAATGCTAATGCAAATAATTAACTCCAGCCTGCAGACTCCATTCAAATTGCTCACTGAACCCCACACTGCCTCAAGAAATGAAACTGGAAGGTTTTTTTTTAATGAGTCTTTTCTTAGTACCGATTAAAACTGTGATTTAATCTTTTGTCTGGATCTTCCTTAATTTGAAGTACAATTAAAGGATGTCTGTAATTGCCAATCCTTTTCTACAACACCAAAGTTTTTTGCTGTTTTGTTCAGTAATTCTTTCAGGAGACTACGTAACTTTTAACAAGGCTCCCCAACCTCCTTTTTATGTCCAATAACACCAGCTGCCTTCTTGCATCTCTAATGAATGTATCTTCCTCGTCTCACTCCACCACCTCATCACTTTCATTGTATTCCCCTTCTTTGACAGGTGGTCTTGTGGGTATAACGACATCATTAAGTAGCTCTAAAGCTGCTAGTAAGAAAATAGTTATTGAGTGAATCAGAATATCATCATGTGAGAAACCTTTACTGCTATAGCTGAATGAACGACTTAGTGTTTGCTAAATTTAACTGTTTCTCCTCTGATTGATCTCATCCATCAGGTTCATAGATTTTGGGGTTTTGTTGATTTCTATGAATCATGATAAGAGTTTCACTCCCTATATAAAGAGGTTTAGGGCCGCCTGAAATATTTGGGGCTGCCCTCCCCTCCTGCCATGGGGAGCAGATATGAAAGAGGATCTCTGGGTAATTCACATCTTGGATAAACACATGTAGGACATACATAATACCCTGGAGCACCTACAGCAGAGTTATGAGCCTATGTTTAGGCAGCTGAGTTGCCCCAATTGACTCACACATGACCGTGGCTTGAAAGACGATTTGTTTCTTTTTTTACGGCCCCCCAAAATGCCTTCAGAAATGTAAAAAAAAAAAAGAAGGAAGAAGCAATGCTTAAAAACTAGTAGCCAGCCACAAGTAAGTTCTGTCAAAAATTTCTGATATTATTACCATAAGGAAAACTGCCTATTGTCAAGTGGTGAAAATGCAAACCCAGGTCAAAATTCAGTCATCCTTCAGGGATTCATCAAGGAGAAGGAGGAAGAAAAATGAAGCCACATCCAAGGAACATGGAAATCTATACAGCCTAGGAAATTTAGTTCCCTACAGGACTCTGAAGCACACTTGCACAAAGCATCCAAAGGATTCTCTTGGACTGGTTTTCTCCGTGTGGAGATTTAGTTCTGGAGACAGAAAGTGAATCTCAAGATGTCTGGTTAAAGAAAAGGTTGGGAGTACTTCAACATGGAATGTCATTTAAACATATTCTATTTAATTGAAAAGTTTTGATGGTAGTGAATAGAGTGCAAAAAGCAGCCAGTGATTTGGGAGCTCTATTAACAATAAAATCCCTGATGCAGTGTGGCCAGTGAATCTTGTTTGAGATGAGCCCTAGCACTCAAACAAGAGGCAGGACAGACCTTCTGCACTAATTTGAAAGCTTGATTAACTGCTCTTAACAACAATTGTGACCTGAAAGGCCAAGTCCAAGTATGCAGAGGGCACCGTCCCATCCTTTTCTCCCATTACCTAATGGCAGAAGTGCTGCTCTCCTCTCCTGGTAGGTGAGGAGAGGAAGTGTTAAATTAGGAATCACCGTAGGAAACAAAATTGCCACCACAACTGATCCGGGGGTGAAGACTGGCCTGCTTAGATTAGAGTTTTGTTCAATTTGTAGTCAAGTGGCAGCAGATGGGCCGCTGACATTCTGAGGTTTTTCTGTGGACGTTACTGCTGGGCATGATCCACTGGTGGCTGTTGAATAATGTTTCACATTTACATTTTGCAGTTCACAGAACTATGACATCTCGTGTCAATGCAAATAAACCTGTCACAGTTTGATACTGTATTTGAGGCAGTAGATTGAAAATTGATTGTGTGACTTGCCTGAATATAAATCACGTATTTATTTACCCTGAACCATGGACTTGCAATTAGTCAATACATATTCATAAAATATGGGTTAGGTAAATTAACACTTGCCTATTGTAAATTACAACTGAGAATAATTTGCGGTGTCCAGGAAGTTGAAAATGCAGTTCATTTTAAAATGGATTTGATGCATTGCATTATTTAACCATTCCCTGAATAATTTCAAGCCATGAATTTAGATACAACACAAAGTATTGCTGACACGCAGAAGAAATTTACTTAGAAGAATAGCCTTTCTCTTCCATATATTGGTGCTCTTTTGCATATATGTTTTAATTGACCAGTTCAGAAGAAGAATTATTCAATTTTGGCCCATCCTATCGGCCTTACATTTCTGTTACAGAGAGATCTAAACCCTCTATAAATTTCTGATACCTTTATCCATGCTACATGGCTTCTTCCTTTATGAGTTAAAGTATAATGTATCATGTACAATCTAGGTTAATACTGGCTTGCATTGCTCCCACCAGGATAAGTTAAAGTACTTACTCATCCGGGTGAAATAATTGTGTTGAAATGTATGGAAATGGTGGCTGAAATTGTATGGAAATGGGAAAAAGGACTTCGTACTTTGGCTAGAGATTGCATGGAAGATACCTGTAGCCCTGCTCTGCCTGATTCATATAAGCCATTTGAACTAACTTTTTTGCCTCTTGGCCGACTGCCTTGTCCCTGAACTACTGAACATAAATGTGGCCAATGTGTGGTTTCCAAAAGCGGTCAATAGCTGTTGCCAGTGGCGGAGTGTAGAAACAGGGCGTATTTGGAGAGCTATCTCTTCAATGTATGTCCCAACTTTCAGTAATGTGCAGTGAAGATATTTCCTCAGCCAGCAGTGTTTTCCCCTGTGTTTATAGCTCTTACTGGCTTTTCAGCCTTTTTGAAGATGTTTCTTGTGTTCTTTCTCCCTGATATTTACTGTAAATTGAATCTCAGCCCTGAATGGCCTTCCAGAAATTTTCACTGCGTACCTGTTTTTTTGGTGAAGTGCTGCTGTGTTTGTAAATTGGAATTTTTGAGTGAGAATTTGTTGTTGAGGAAAAAAAAAAAAAAGACCAGGTGCAGTACAGAAAACATGGACTATGTGTGGAAATGGGGTGTGGATGGATGTGAATTTCTCAGTGAACAGTTCTTCAAAGAGGCAAGGGCCACACTTCAGAAATTACATTCCTCTGCCAAAGAATTTATGGTATGATAATCGTATTCTGCAATCTTCTTTTCTGCTGAGTAATGTATTACTCTTCAAGCAGGTACTTGGGTACTGAAGTCAGCATGGGTAAGAGACGTGGTATTTGGCCTAAATAAAGGTTCAATTCAACCACTACAAATATGAGGAGAGGAGAAGGCTGACTGTAATTTGTACAACAAAACTGTGGAATTGCAGTTTCTTGTGGTGAACATTAATGGCTGTGTGATACAGTTTTGTCCTTCTGGGAATGGAGAAGTGTAGAATTTTCAAGTAGGTTCATGCTGAGCAGGAATTTTCCACTTTCTGGCCATGCACTGAGCAAACACCACCCAAAGTAGAGTGAATTGTTTTTTCTTCACAGAAACAAGTTCTTCTAAAATAAAGAAAAAAATTAAAATGCTTTTGTGATTGTATACCTCAACCACAAAACAATTTTTCTATGGAAAGCTTGAAGAATATAGAATGATTCTTGGGTCAGAGGGCATAATGTCTATCTTGTTTCTTAGGTCATATGGAAAGTTCTATATGGAATGATGAGTATTCTTCTGTCTGTAATAGTAATTAAAGGAATGTAAGCTGATTTGCCTCTGGTATTCTTGAGCTGTTGCATTTTCAGCAGTACTTCCTCACCTGTTTGAAGGTGCCTAGGTACCAGCCAAGTCCATGTTCAGGTTTTAATTCTAAATACCTACTCACTTTAAAAAGAAAACTAAAAGGTGAATGACTTCCTTTCTGTACATGGGGACACACACATACACATATATATGTGTGCATATATATATTTTTTTTATTTATTTTTTTTTTCATCTTCCCAGCATTTAAAATATGTTCCCAGCCTGCCGATGCTCATGGAGAAGCACTGCTGGAAATCGCTCACATGGCATGTTGCTCAGCCAGTGCAGTGCGGATATGTAAGGGAGAGCATTCCAGGGCTCCTGAAAGGTGCTTTTTGCTATGCTGTGTAGAAGCTTAGGCCTGCTTTCACTGGCTCCCGTGGACAGTATGGCACTGTCTGCTTTGGGCTTGAGATGATAAAGGTGCTCGGCAGAGGTAGCTGAACTTACTGAATCAAAAAGTGGGATGCTTCTGTCATTGCCATTCTCTGTAAACCCTATGGGTTCCTCTGCTACAGCTGTGACTGCTCTCTGGGTGTTTTCCCTCTGTTCTTCCTCTCCCAGACATCTGCAGAGCAAAGCAGACCACATTCCTAAAGACTTCCTCCTTGCTCTCCCTTAGTAGCTATGTTGTTAAATCCAGCCTGCTGTCAAGGAGTGGTGGTATGACAAAAAGACAGGCTGGAAATCTGGAGTCAGTGTGGGAACTTTGGTGTGGAAGCATCACTCATTTCCACAGTGTAGAAACCTTCCCACCAATGACTTCCTTTGACTCAAAATAAAAAGTACCGTGTGCTGGTAGTTGAACTGCTATATTTAATTTCATTCTTTTAATTGACATCAATTTTTGAAATAAAATTAGCTTGAAACAAAATGTCATAAGGTTACATTCATAAAATAGGAAACCACGTTCCAAACCAAGAAATCATATTGTTTTACAAAATCTTACAGAAATAACTTTCTAGTTTTCTGCAGTAAGGTTTTAGAGTTGGTTTTGTGGGTTTTTTTTTTGATACCTAGGAAACTCAATTTTTAAAAATGAATTTGCTACTCTTTGAAAAACACTGACATAGGTAAACTCTATGTCTGTCTCAGTGAAATGGGAAAAATGCTGGTCCTGCTCAAGGCAAGCTGTGTTCTATAAACTGAAAGTAGTGATATTTTCCTCAGTTTTCAAATTAGACCACATAAAATAGGCAGAACATTCCTAATTAGCAGAGTAATGTAAGGCATGTGCATCTGCAGAGGGTGATGCAAAATGGGGGACAACATTTTAAGTGCCAAACACTAAATAATTTTCACTCACCCCCTCTGTGTCTCCCTGCATTGAAGAGAAATCTGTCTAGTCTTTCCCTTTGCCAGCTTATAAAGTGAGATATGAGTTTTTTACCTCCATTCCCAGGGAGCCATGTGGACATGAATTCACAGCACAGACTTTTAAGTTTTGCAGCTCTCTGGCAGAGGTTCAGGTTAAAACACACATAAATCACAGGTCAGCCACCAAGTAGACACAGCCATAGTTATAACTCCAGCATGCATGTTGTCTTCAAGGTGCATCTATATTAGTGGTTTAGTTTGTGTCAGGAGAGAGCTTTTGAAGAAAACCATCTGTTCATCCCCTTTACTGTGCTTTTATTCACACAGCAAAGTAGTCTCGAAGTGCACAAATTGGATTTCTTTGGCATGAATGTGATGACAAGATGTGCTCCAGGACTGCCCCAAATGCACTCCAGCTGTTAATGGACCTTCAGTTCAGAGGAGCAGACTAGAGCCAGGCTAATGTAAGTCTCACTGACGACATGTGTGTGAGTGCTGGTCCTTGCCACCAGTTCTTTCTCGCCAGGTACCTACCCTTGGGCCACTCACCAATGTAGACATGTTTTTTCCTGGGCAGGAGGAGGAAACAAGTGGACTAATAGGTTATTTCCCTATTCTCTTCTTCATGTGTGCTCGGTGATCTGGCAATCTGGCTCTTACTCACTTGTTTCCTTCTCCAGTTTTGGTCCTTAGGCAGCTCTCTGCACAGAGCTGGCCCAGATGATTGCTCGAATTTATAATTCTATCAGGCAAATAGGCAAAGCAGCTGTGACCAGCTCAGACTGAGGCATAGTTGAGGGAGAGCAGCTAAAGCTCAAGTCGTGGATGATGGCGTGGGACCTGACTCACTGCTGAAAAGGAGTCAACTGCATTTCCCTTCGGAAAAGGCTGAAAGGCTCATCCAATCTCATACCTGATTTCTGTGACCTTGCCTGAGAGCAGATAGATGCACAGAGATAAGGAAGGGAACAAAGAATCTGCAGTTGGCAATGGATTTTGTTCACCACTAAAACTGCCTGCCTTGATAGTGGGGTGGGTTGACTCCACCTGGGGATTACTTTGAAGCCTGCTCACAAATTAGTACAGAATTTTCCTGGCTATGCAAACCCCCTACAAGATCCTTATTATAGTTCCCCAGAGCTTTATGTTACATTACTTTATATTTCTGCTTCTGACTGTAGTCTGAGATGATGTTGATGTATATATAGCCAGTAAGATGGATCTCACATGCTGCCCAGTGGAAAGATGCATATCTCCACAGGTATCTGCACTCTAGGTAGAGGGATGCTTTTCCTGAAACTCACAGGGCATCAGGCAGGTGTGCTCTCTACTGGGTTCTTACATCTTGAATTCATTTCTTTCGCTGATCCCACAGATCCAGACTATCCTCGAGAGTATGCAATTGAATGACACCTTTTCTTGATTTGTTGCCAAGAAGAATGATCCTGATACAATAAAACAGAAAATGGCTCCTTCACTGACAGCTGGTCTTAATCATAACCTTATGGACATTTTTAGAAAGAAATAATTATTTGCAGAAGACAAACCTGTAACCCTGTAATGATGTTCCATTGCTGACTTCTGAAGTCTTTCTGAGATTAAGAAGAATTAGGTGCTTCAAAGAAGCAATTTTGAAGGGTAAAAGAACACATATAAGTTTCTTCTCTGACCTCTGAAAAACTTAACCCATTGGTAGTTCCAAGACAGTTCCCTAGGAAAATGGCAAATGAAAATGTAGGAATTTCCATGCTCTTGAGTAGTTAACTATATTTTTCCTGCAATGGTAAATAGAAAAGAGGAGGATTTTCTGTTGATATTGAATGAGATGATATACCCAGCAAAAAGACAGAAGAGAAGAGGATGATTTCAGGCAATCATAAACAGATTGTCACACATCCTGGGTTAAATGGTTGGGAGAATTTATGGGATATTTAGGAGACAGACTGTTCACTTTATATCACAGCTTGAGCCCTTCAACACTGCTTTCAAATAACACAGGAGGGTTCCTGGCCTTAAACATTACTGAAAATTGAATGACAGAGGTAATCCAAATAGATACATTTAGTAGGTTAGTTGCTGAGAAAGACGGTGAAATTTTATACTTGAAATATGTAACTTCATTTGTTTCATCTGCTTCGGAAAAACCTGAAATCATTGTGTTATTCAATAAGAATTATATTTATCATTTTGTGAGACCTGTACCTTCCAAAACGCCTTCCTATTGCCTTCAGTTTATAAACTTGAGGTTTCTCCTGAAAGTCCTCGTTTTAATTTCTCCTCCTTGCTTAACAGTCTACTGAGTACTTCTTTCACTTCTGACCCACGAGACAGTGAATCTCTGCAGGATCACAGAATCTCTGCAGTTGGAAGGGACCTCTGGACATCATCTAGTCTAACTCCCCCTGCTCAAAGCAGGATCAGCTAGAGCAGGGTGGAGACTCCGCAACCTCTCTGGGTAATTCATTCCAGTGTTTGAACACCCTCACAGTGAAATTGTTTTTTCTTAATGATTGAATGGAATTTTCTGTATTTCAGGTCATGCCCGTTGCTTCTCAGACTATTACTGGGCACCACGGAGAAGAGTCTGGCAAAGGTCAAAGTGTGCAGTGCAGGGACTGTTGAGCGCAGAGACGAGAGTCTTTCTAATGAGGGCTGTCGTGCCCTCCTCTCCTTAGCTCTTCGCCTTACCCAGAAGGCAGCTCAGGAAGGTCCTCTGTCACTGCTTTGACACCACTTCTTTCCCTTCTTCCTTGTTTTGGTAGGAACATGTGGCTTTGGTCCCTTCTCTGTGGAGGTGCCAAAAATCAGACAGAAGGCTTGGCAAGGTTCTTACGATCAGTTTTCACTTTATTTCTCTTCTGCATAAATAAACTTTACTCCTTTTCTTATTCCTCCTTCCCAAAGTCCATAGAAGAGTGACTTGTGATGGGATAAAAATAATCTGACATGTTTTTTTTCACACCCTGTATTTCACGTATTCTATAATATATACTATTTTTTCTTATGGTTGTGCTATGTGTACAAGGAGAGTCTGCACCAATGTATCCACAAATGTATCCACAAAATGCATCAAATAATAGGGTTGGAAGGGACTCTATTGTCAAATGTCTGTTGCTATTTTTGACTTGAGAGGAACTTTTGCAACAAGTCTTTAAAGGCGACATCTACACTATTAGACATCTCCTCCAGAGGGTATTTCCTAGCCTCCAAGTCAGGGGATGCAGAGTAGCTCTCAAACACACTCTATGGCACAGGTCTTTGGAAGAGAGAATTGGTTGTATTTGCAGTGCATAGTACTTGGCCCAACTCTGCTCCAAGTCCAAAATAGCAGTTCAGTGGCTCTAAGAAACAAGTATCAGAAATTAATGCCTTTTTCAGCTTAAAGAGCCTGAAATGAAGCGAAGCTTCTGTCATAACCTCTGCCATTTTGTGGCAAGTACGTCCCAGAACATGTATTGAGAGGCTGTGCAGGTACCTGAGGGAGCAAGGCTTTCTGGGGTAGTATTGCAGTACTCTGGTGTGGATCAACATAAATTGTTTAGTATTATTCTATATTGCGTGTAAGTGAGTTTTCTGGAGTCAACAGTGCTCGCAGTTGTAGCCGGGCTTCGTCTGGAAGGACCTAGCTGGTTACCTTTGAAAGGGTCTAGGAGCAAATCAGGACATGTGAGTTCAATCTGAAAAGTCAGAAAAATCAGAGCTAAACTGACAGCGTAGCACTACCCAATCAGTTGTTCCAAGTCCTGTCATTCCCAGCAGAGTTACAGCTGAGCGTGCCATTTCTGTGGTCTTTCCAATTTTAAACTGATTCTTGAGGATACAGTGACCCCCCATCCTCCTCCTTCCCCATCTATTAATCTGACAGATCCCAATGACTGTAATTTATCTTGGAATCTGATGGGGTGGTCAGAATGAACTAAGCTTAGCTTTTCTAAGCCAAAACATTTCATGTACTATCTACACAGGGCTCCAGCTGCAGTTTCTATCCCATTTTCTATTAGAATGCATCTATTCGATTTGCCCTTTGTGTCTACTGAAATACTGCCCAGCATCGCAGGATCTTTTAAGGTATTAAAATCCTTTTTCTCCTCGGCTCGTGTCTGGAAACGGTTAATTGTGCCACCCATGAACATTCCCACTTAACAGCGCCTCCACTCAGTTCCCTTGAGAACTTTTATTTCTGTCATTGTGGTGTTTCCTATTTGCTTCTCACCAACAGCTCCCTTGTTGATTTAGATCCATGTAGTTATGTAGAATACTACCTGAGAGTTGAATGGAGCTGCAAGTTGCTTGTACAACATGGTGCACAGACACCTGTGTGGGCACCGTTATCGATCCTGCAGGGAAATGTCATGTCGCTGGAACTCCAGCAGAGATCAATGTGTGAGCAGAACTGCAAAGAGCGGTGAGATGTGCCAGAAACGGCAGCTTAATTTGGGTCTTCATGGTGCTCTGAATGCAGCCGGGTGGTTTACTGTGAACGAGATAAATCGTATGAACTTTTTGAACTGCCTTTAAGTGTTAGGCTTTACGCTCCTCCGCTGTAGTAGAAAGTTTCTTTGCTGACACAAAGGCAAGAACATGACAGGTAATAATCTGAATAGGAGCTTTTATATTTTCACTTTCAATGCATTTCACAGCCAGAAGAGTTGCATTTGGGTGCTTTTTAATTTTTGGATACCCATGAGGAAAAATGGCTTAGCTTTTAGAAACTTCTTAGCGCTTTCGTAAAAGCTCTGTACTTCTACTCTGAAGCAGGAGATAAATTTCAGGGAAAATGTCTTCCTTGTCCATCACCCGGATGCTTAGTGTCTGCAGCATGAAAAGAGACAACAGTTAAAGACTGCTATGCAATCTGTAGTTTTGCCTTTTCCTCTCAGTCAAATAAAACAGAGCCATCCCAGTTGTTATCATGGGGCATCTGAGTCAAGTCCACATGGTCTTCCCTTGATGCCTGTAGTCAGCCAGAGACAAGAGTGCAAATTGTAACCTTAAGTTTGTTAGTATAAGAAGAAAACAAACTGTTGAGCTTTAAGTTGACTGATATATAAAATGGAAACTAACTGAGGTGATTGGTATAAAAATATGGAACTGTTGGCCTTTTGGGTGGTTGGTAGAAGGTAATAATAGAAAGGTAAGGTCTGTCAGAGATTGGTGACAATGGAAAATCATATGGCAAGATGGATGAAGAGTATCTGGTTGGGACACTGATGTGATACGTAGACCTGTGTGATGATTAGACCAGAGATTACTATATAAAAGCACAAGCAGTGGCAGATCAATTTTGGGAATGTTCTTCCAGACGCCAGGAGACCCGTCAGTAGATCTGACTGCCAGTTGGAGAGAAGAGAGGAGAAACCTGCCTTCACTGTGTGCCTGAGGCAGAGAAGCTATGCATGTGGACTCTGGGCTGGATCAGTGAGAGAAAAACCCCCAAATCTGTGATGCTCAGCCATCATCATGGGTACTCTCTGCTGGTCATCACTCTTTCAGCATATAGGAGCATGACTTTATGGTGTTGCTGTACTGATGGCAACAGCGGTGGTGGTTCTGCAGTATTATTTAAGTTCTATTATTAAAGCATTAGTAAGAATATTAACAATAATAGTTCTAATATTGTTTTATGTAATAAAGAAGAGTGTAATTCAATATTCCTTGTAGTATTCCCTGTGTGGATTGTCATTTGCTCAACCGTCAGTCTCTCTGTGCAAATTGATCTTAAATTTCCAGAGCCCTGTGCAGTACCACAGTGGGATAAATGAGTCAGCTCACACTTCTGAGAGCTACCTCTTCACAGAAGAGATGATTTCGGAAGGAAACTCTGGACATTGCCTAGTTCAACCCCTCTCCTCAAACAGGGTCTGCTAGAGCAGGTTGTCCAGAGCAATGTCCAGCTTGGTTTTGAATATCTCCCAGGACAGAAACGCCTGTTCCTGTTGGAACAGGTTGTGCTCCACCCAACCATCTCTTCTAGGAGGAGATCTCAACTCAGCTAGCTGTGTCTTCGAGGCTGCCTGCAGACTATGGCAGACAGGATTGAACTGATCACATCGGATCGTGGTTTTTGTGCGTTTTTGAAATTGTAAGTATGGGAACTTCCTTAAACAAGAAAGCTAAGGGGAAAAAAAAAAAAAAAAAAAAAAAAGTAACAGCCCGACCTCCTGCATGAATATCCTGTAGCTGCTTGCATTCCAGCCCAGTCCCTGCTTTTAAGGGGCATAATCAAAATTAAATGGTCCTCCAGCCCAGAATCTACACTTCAAAGTTAGTTCAGGGATGGACTACCAGCTATCGTATTTGTAGTTGCTGATTTGCAGTGTGGACGTGAATGGGGGAGACAGCACTTGACTGGACATACTTCTCCCCTTGCTACCTTGTGTCCTAGCAAGAAGGGAAGCCATTAAAGCTGGATACTTGGATTTTAATGCTAGCTCCTAGGCAGGAGAGGAATGAGTGTTGGATATTTGCTGTGGTCAGTGGCAGCCAGAATCTGTTCTCTCTGTGCTACCTGAGTAGAACAAACAGGATTAGTAGTGAGAGATAATCTGAATTATATTTTCAGAATAATTAAGAGGCTACCAAGAGGCTATAAAAGGAAAAATTGAACAAATAGATACAGTTTTCCTATGCATTGTGAAAGGGAAATAAATAAACTATGGTAAAAATAATTTCTTGCTCTCTTTCCTCCTGAATTTTATATTCTCAGCCCTGGCCATGTCTGGGCAGTCAGGTATCTCAGGGATCCAGCTCTGTGCAATTATCTTCCTTGTCTGGCAGTGAAAAAAATAAAAAAAAGTGAGATACAATGGTACAATCTATAAGGCACGTTCAGACGTGGGGAAAGCAAGTTGTACAATTCTCTTAATATTTGTGAGAGTACACCAGGAGTGAATACTGAATAGGGACCTATATCTTAAAGAGATATTTTCAGAGGTTACTACTCAGCTTAATAATGGGCAGATCAGCACATTTTTACTTTGGAAACTCTCAGTTTTGCTTTTTGATCGAAGGCCAGAAACTTTTAAGCATGTGCTATTGAGGTTATTTTAGTGAAGTTTTCCTAATGATGGAGGTAAAATGGGTGTTACTTTTTGAATGCATTGTCCAAAACCAATGTAAAGACAGCCAACATGATCAGAAGGACTATTTTTGGTGACATCCTAGTTTCTGCTATCTTTAGATTAGACAAAAATATAGTACTTTTTCTCATTAAATGTAACCTACTTGTACAATTCACTCATACTGTGATATATAATATACTTTACTGAGGGAGAATGTGCACACAAATCTTCCAGAAAAGAAAGCAATTTTAGTCCAAACTCTTCTGTAAAGAAGAGAAAGGACAGACATTCATTTGGTTTATCTAACATAGTTTTCCTTGCATTTATGCTCTTTCCATGGTGTGGAAATCAAGTGAACTTCTTCATTTATGAATTCTTTTCAGATTTTTCAGGGATGTGCCTGTGGTGAGGTGGCCATACATGCCCGTGGGAAGGTTTGTGTAAGGAATGAACTCTGCAGTATTGGGGTTTATGGCAGCTGCCTGCTTAAGCCCTAGAGTCATCTTGGCTGACTTTGGTGTAGAAAAAAAGGTGCAGCAGCTCAAGTGAAGCAAAAGATATTGTTTTAGTAAAGAGTCTGTAACAAGCAATATAGAAACAAATTTTACTTTGGGCATTGGATTACCTTATACAAAAGATTAGAAATTAGTAAGTTATATTTAGAAGTCATGTGAGGCCAAGCATTTTCTTGCAGGCTGGGTTTCAAGTTCATAAATGATTAAAATATTTATTTTCCGTAATCACTGGAGAGAGGAAAAAATGAGTACAAAAATACAAATGTGTTAGAAACAAAGACAGAGCAGTTTTGACATGTTGGGTAGGTAATCATGCTAAAGTATCAGCCAAATTATTAGTTTGTTTCAGTAAGTTTTTGAGTGGTCTTAGCATTTTTTCCTTACTGAAGATGTCAACTTAATTCAGGTCGTCATCAACAAGAAAGATGATCACCAACCTGCTAAGAACAGTCATTGGATTTGATAGGAAATTAGTCTAAACAGTGTATCGTTTCTCTTTAGTTTGAAAGTTAAAATCTCTTTTGTTCCCATTTACTGAACTGATACCTGATTTATACCAGACTAATTTTTATTATTTCACCGGAGTTTTTCCTGGCTAATATTGATGTAAATGAGAGCAAGGCCCTCTTCTACCATCAAGGACTGAGCATAACCATCATTAATTGCTGTTTCATCAGGCAACTGATAACATAACCTTCAGCTAAGAATAGCTATGTCTCTTTGAACCACTTCTAATGCAATTATGAAAGGGAGAAGAGCTTTGAAAGTGGGTTTAAATAAATTTAGAAGTGGTGAGGTTCTTTGAGTAGTACACCTGAAGAAGACATGAATGATGACACTTCAGAAACTAGCAATGTTTAGGCTTTTCACAGTCAATACAAGATTGCAAGAATTACGTTTTTATTTTTTATCTGCTCTCCTGTCAGAAAAAGATTTTACTTACAACAATGTTTTCATGAGTCTGTATTAAAGAACAGCAATGATCTATAAAAAAAAATCACACTTCTATTTGAAGTTTTTTTTTCTTTTTATTTTAACATGAAAATTGTTGTATTGTGAAAGTTGCAAGTAAGGAGGTTGGAGGTAAGACCATTCTGCTGCTTTTTTTTTTTTTTAACATTCACAGCTGATGGTGCACTGGGGTTAACTCATTCTTTTTTATCTCCTGTCAAGTCCAATTCCAGTTCCACTCATGTGGGTCACATGTGGGTCACTCTACCATAAGGCAGAAGAAGAAAAAAAGAAAAAAAAAACCTTTGCAAATTTAAAATTTTGTAGAGAAATTAATGTATGGTTTGACATGGCACCACTTTGACATCATTTACACAAACTGATTCAATTTCATTTGGTAGTATCATTATAAGAATGAATGATTTTTTCCACCTCATGTAAGTAATTTTGATTTGAGCTAGGCGTTCAGCTAAAATCAATGGTGCAAGTCTATCACTTACTGTATCGTGAGACTGGACATCAATGTGGAAGAAGGGATCCGTATTCCAGATATTCCTGTGACTCAGCTTACTTGAAAAATGTATTTTTACTGTTTATTTTAGAAGTCTTTCCCAAAATGGAATTATTCATCTTGTTGAGTTCTTCCTGCATTGAAATTGGCACAGGTTTCTCTGTGGGGTTTGGTAGGCACAGAATCAATTCCTCATTTAACAGTGCTGTTCTACATGGTTTGCATTAAGAAATTGCCACCGGTGTTAGTCTAACAACTTTATGAATTGCCTTCACAGTGCCATGTTGATCTTCAGGATGTGTGGATGGTTGAAAGCACACATGAATATGAACTTTTGCTAGTTGGCCCAAAGCATCATGTGCTACTTACCCTTCTCTAGGCACTCTGTAACACAACTCCCCCTCTTCCCAAATCCTTTTAAAGGTCATTTCCTCTATCACTGAATGAAATATTTGGTTCAATCTGAAACACTTTTTTTTTTTTTTTTTTTTTTTTTTGATATGTAGACAATTCAAAGTCTTGGTTTGGATCAAACTAAAAGAAATCCAGAATTTAAATTTATTTCATTGTATCTCTTTTTTCCTTTTGCCACTTGGAAAAATCAGTTGCTCACTTAATTCTAGTCTCAGTGACAGCTGAAGTTCTAGATAACTTAAATTTCTAATTAAACTGGTTAATGGACACTAAATCAAGATACTGTGTTTATTGTGGCATTTTTTGTAAGTGTGGTGGGATTTGCATCAGCTTATTTCAACCATCTAAAATTTAAATGAATAGTCTAAAAAGTAGGCTAGGCTACTAAAAGTGACTGGGCTCTCTTTAGTCAAAAGAGAAAAGAAGGCTGCAGCGGGTACATTATCTCTGAAGGCAGGAAGAATGAATTACCATCTGGAAGCACCTATTTCTCTCTGCTGACTATGGAGAGAGAGAAAAATCAGCTTAGACTAGATGGCTAACTTCCATTGTCACTTCAGGCAATGGGAATTAATCCTTAGCGTTACTAGTGCCTCAGGAGAATTTATATTAAGTGTCTTGTATAAAATGTCAATTATTTAATGAGATTGAAACAAAATATTTAAAGGTTTTCACTTTTATTTTTGGTATTTTCTATTTGAATGCAGGTACTCTAGTTTAGCATTCCACCCGGGTTAAAATCCTGACCTTTGTGCTGCTAAAAGCTATGCTGGAATGATGTATTCTATCCAAATAAATAGTTTAAAATGCTCCTTGTTTAAATTTTTAAATATTTTTTTTTTCTGTTTGAATCTTGTTTCATATTTTAATAATGATCTGAATAATTTAACAACATTTGGGCTAAATAAAAACCTATACGACGTTTTCTCCTTTGCCATTTGAGACAGTACTATGCAAAATAATGTCTGTGCTGATGAACCAAGGTCTCCCCTGTGACCTGTGGTGTGTATAGTTTTAATCACAAGACATTTGCTTCTCCAGGCACCTTAATGGCAGAGGACAGAAACTGGTATGAAGGTTTGTCTTAGCATGACTGATATTCTGTACAAATGTGTCAGTACCGTTAATTTGTCCATGTTATACTGCTACAGAAATCCTGTTTCAGGGTGGGGAGTGGGGAGGATATAGACCGTGAAGGATGAGTTTCTGGTCTGGTTTGTAGATATGTTCCTAAGAAGCCTCCTGGGAGTAATGTGTCTTACATATTTCTCATACTGAGGTCTTTAAAAAGGGCTGACAAGATCTGATCAAACAGCTGTGGCTCAAGAAGACTGACAGGCAGTGTGTATTAGACTCTTCTGGGTTATTTATTTTGTCAAAAATACCCCTCAGGTCATAAATCTGCATAGAGGACCCTTTAGATTGCTTAGACTTGGGACTGCAATACATTTTTACCAGGAGATACCAAGAAAAGCTACGTTCCCCTCATGACCCAACATGAAAACAACAAATGACACAAGTGCTGGGACCCAACCTTTGGCTGCTGTGAGCTGGTGTAACTCGATGGACAGCTGTAGAGCTGTGCGGACTGGCCAGCTGATATGCTATCCTAAGACTCTATCATGCCCCAGGAGAAGACATTTTCGTTTATCTCCATTGCGTATTTGCTACTCAATTATTGAATTGAAGCAAGCAGTTATTCCTCATTTTGTTGAGTTGGGAAAACTTCTGCTTTCTTGTTCTTCATAAGGACATGAAGCTGAAACATTAAATATATGATATTTAAAAAATATAGGCAAAACTGAGATAATACCTCATGTAATTGCATTCTTAGAATATCAGTGATATCAATAGCTTAATATTGGCGTGGACTCATTTTCTCCCTACTTACCATTACCACTGTTACATTTCTACAGCCAAGGTGTGCCCATTTCTGGGCTCCGTCCTGTGAAACGCCAACATCTTTTGTTGGCTTTTGTTGGCAAAGTAGTTCTGAGCTTCCTCTCTTGACATTGGTGGAAGAACAACTGTACTTGGAAAGACGAAGGGCTCGTCTTGTCATCTTTACCCAAGTTAATATTTATGGGATTCTGAAGGGAGAGAAGCAGGTAACTGGAGGAAATGTACACAATTTATATACCCCTAAGAATACTCGCACGCCCATGTGGCATGTACTAGTGTGGTGGTTGACCCTGGCTGGATGCCAGGTGCCCACCAAAGCTGTTCTATCACTCCCCTCCTCAGCCAGACAGGGGAGAGAAAAATACAACAAAAGGCTCATGGGTCAAGATAAAGACAGGGAGATCACTCACCGATTACTGTCATGGGCAAACCAGACTCAACTCAGGGAAATTAATTTAATTTATTACCAATCAAATCAGAGTAGGATAATGAGAAAGAAAAAACAAATCTTATAATACCTTTCCCCCACCCCTCCCTTCTTTCTGGGCTCAACTTCACTCCCAATTTTCTCTACCTCTTCCCCCACTGAGCGGTGCAGGGGGACGGGGAATGGAGGTTGGGGTCAGTTCATCACACATTGTCTCTGCTGCTCCTTCCTCCTCAGGGGGAGGACTCCTCACTGTGGGGACTGACCCCTGCTCCAGTGCGGTGTCCCTCCCACAGGACACAGTCCTCCACGAACTTCTCCACTGCAGCCCTCCATGAACTGCTCCAGCGTGGGTCCCTTCCCCGGGCTGCAGTCCTTCAGGCACAGCCTGCTCCAGCGTGGGTCCCCCGCGGGGTCACAGGTCCTGCCAGAAAGCCTGCTCCAGCCTGGGCTCCTCTCTCTCTCCGTGGGGCCACAGGTCCTGCCGGGAGCCTGCTCCAGCGTGGGGTTCCCACGGGGTCCCAGCCTCCTTCGGGCATCCCCCTGCTCCGGCGTGGGGTCCTCTCTCCCCGGGCTGCAGGTGGAGATCTGCTCCCCCGTGGAGCTCCCTGGGCTGCAGGGACACAGCCTGCCTCACCAGGGTCTTCATCCCCACGGGCTGCAGGGGAATCTCTGCTCCGGCGCCTGGAGCATCTCCTCCCCTCCTGCTGCACTGACCTGGGGGGCTGCGGGGCTGGGGCTCTCACACATCCTCAATCCTCTTTTTTGGCTGCTGTTCTGCAGCAGTTTTTCCCCCTTTTTAACTCTGTCATCCCAAAGGGCACTACCGCCATTGCTGATGGCGTCAGCCTTGGCCAGCGGCGGATCCGTCTCGGAGCCGGCTGGCATTGGCTCTGTTGGACATGGGGGAAGCTTCTAGCCGCTGCTCACAGAACCCATGCCATTAGTCCCACCGCTACCAAACCTTACCACAAAACCCCAATACAACTAGATAATATGCTGGCTATGTTTTGCCTTCCAGATAATCTTCTTTGTATCCATGACCTGTTATATTTATTACTGCAATATCATCACAGCTTTATCAGGCATGTCCTAACATGGCACATTAGTTTTTGAATTTGGAGATCTGTGCTGCTGCACTGCATGCTGAGGGCTTCAGTGGAGATATTACAAAATGTTTTTATAAATGGGGAAATATAATGATTTGTTGCATGAAGCGGGATCTCAAGGAATCTGCTCCCCTCTGAGTGCCACACAGAATCTTTACTAATAATTTGTAAGAAAATATCAAGTTAACACCAGTAAAATTGTCAACTGAAGCACAAATTTTTATGAGAGAAATAATATGGGAGTAGGCTAGTAAATTATGTTTTGCTAGCATTCTAACATCTAATTGCACATTAACTCTGTCATGCTGTCATGCTGGAAAAATATTTGTTTCTTCTCAGGTTCTTCTGGTCTGTATAGGCCTTGACTAGTGTGGTTATCCCTTCATGGGGCTTTGACCATGTATTCAGAAGATCCAGACTCACAGAAGAGCAATGGTGCTTCAGACACTGCTAGACAGGTAGCTTTGGGTTTCTTCTAGACTTTTGTAGAAGTGAAATGCCCAGAATCATATATAACATCATTATTGCTTGAACAACCTGAGGCCCCAATACACAGGTTCATCACTGGAGTAGGACTGAGGTCTTAGGACTTAGCTGAAAAGGATGTTGACACAGATCATAGTGTCTGAACCATGACTTCTGGTTCAAAGGACGGGTAAACTTCTTTGTCTACATGACGAGGATCTTAGGCCTCCTCAAATGAGGTTAGCATAAAAGATCCGCACATTTAGTTCTGATTTCCGTGCTTAACTCTTCCTGTTAAAAAAGACAAAGGAATCTTCATTTGTTAGAAGGGGAATCTCTGAAGCAATGGACAAGTCTTTAACTGTCTGATCCTTGTATTGTGTCTTGGAAGTCATTGGATAGGAATTAATATTTTGATACTATTTTGTTTTCATTTATGCAAATGTACCTTAATTGAAGTCAGTCATCTTAATTTCTATCACAATATATGAGATCAGAATCTCACCTGCTAAGATTACCTTATTTGGATGCAGTATCTCATTTCCAGACAGAGTAAACTCAGGCATAAATATTAATCCTCTCCTCAGATATCTTTCTTTATATGATTGCTAATGTTTTGCTTCCATGCAGACGTGACATTACTTCAAGCTTCTTCTATCTAGATAATTTTTTAAAAAGAGGAGTGAAATTACTTTGACGTGGCCCCTGTAAACCTCTGCTTGCAAGGCTGAAACAGCAAATCTAGGGCAAAGGAGCTGACTCAACAGAGCCAGTTACATTTCTGTCCGGGCTTATCATTGTAATTTTTCTAGGATGTTTGGCTCAAAAACTATTCTGTGTGCATGCACACACACACACAGACATGCAGGCACACATACACAAACATACTCCAGGAAAATAGGCACAAGAAAGATCAGCAGCAACCATAGATAACATCCATCACGTATTCCATGTAGCATATCAAAACTAAAAAGCAAAATAGAGTTATTGCAATGGTTCTTTTACAATACAGATACTAACTGCTGTTGCCAGGTTCCATCTTTGTGTACTCAGATTTCCTTCTTTCCCCTCTACTATCTGTCATGATTTAGGAATGTCTTAATCACATTTGAATGGGTATTTGACATGTCCCTATTTAGGTCATAAATAAAGAGATAGCTTGTGACTTCTGCAGCAGCTGTCAGTTGTAGTGTGCTAGTCGTGCAACATTTACAAATGACGTGAGGGACAGTGGAAAGATGTCATTAGATTACAGACAGATAATTTATGATATTTCAGTATCTCCTCGTATGCGTTATTTGTAATGGCAACCGTTTTTTAAGGCCATCTGGTTAATAGCTGTTCAGCGTAAAAGACAAAGACAAGGTACAGGAAAAATCATAATTAAACCCACAAATACATAAACTGTAACGTAGATAATAGAGCCACTAACAAAGACTAGTCACTGATCATTGGGCAACTGATGGAGCCACTCAAGCATATCCTTGAAGAGATTAAACCTAGAATTTTCTATCTGGTAAGAAGGGAAACAAAATTATCCTGATCATTGCAATCTGTCCTATCTTCTTAGTAAACTCTATTTCTGAATATTTCTGTGTGACCTTGTTCTCTTCTGTGGGTGTATGTGAGTGATTTGCTAGTGAACTTCAAGCTGGACTAGCCTGTGAGTAGGAGGAGAGCAAAACCTGGAGAGACACAAGGTGGGAGGTGGAGGCTGGATAAACAGTACCTGGGGTCTGTGTGTGGATTCTAGATGGATTTACTATCTAGTCTAAGGTTTGAGGGGACTCATAAGTCTGAGAAAAGATTGAAAACAGAGCCACAGAAGAATTAAGGACCATATCTCCCAAAGGAACTACATCCTAAGTTCCAATTTAAGCACTTAAATCCTAATAAATCAAAATATATCTCCTCCCTGCTGATGGTTATCCTTGAAGATGCCTGAAGTCTGTAGCTCAGTTTTCTGTGTTACAGTTCAGGTGTGACAAGACTGGATATCTTAGAAGCCCATCACATGCTGAAACTTTACTGAGATCCGCAATAAAGACCATCTTTGTGTCTCTCCTGAGGACTTCAATCCAAATAGTATGTTCAGAGCTTGCTTTAATGAATCAGGAGCCACACAAAAGTCACTAATACTTTCTTTTGGCACATTGTGCTATCGCAGAAAGCCACTGGGGGAGTCCTAGACTACACTGTAGTGTTGTCATGAGCTCTATATAATGGGCTTTGACAGTTGTAGGTGTCAAAAGCAGAAAAGGACTCCTAGCATGGAGAAAGTGAGCTGTGCCATTACCTTGGTTCTGCCTCCTTTACGTCTGGACCAGCTTCCCAAACATGGGAATGAGTGGTGTCTGCCCTAGAACGGCTACTTTTCTTTGGCTGTGCATACACCAATAAGAGTGGCCCTGGCAGAATTGCAAGGATTTCCCTCTGTCACTGATAATTGGACTCTAAGTAGCAAAAATATATCATGCACAGCATTACCCTTGAAGGAGGTGAGTAGCTAAACCATGAAGGATGGTTAGTTTTCTGGTCCTGCTGGATGAAGACAGTAAGGTACAAATCACAGCAATGCAATCTTGTTCAGCTGCCATGTACCCTGCTCTACGAGAGGAAATATTGGGCTGCATCATCATCTTTAATTATACATCCCAAGCTAACTGGGGAGTGTTCAGCAAACGTAACCCTTTCTTTTCTTTTATATCAAGTTGACTTTTTCATTTGCCAGAATATGTTGCGTTCTAAGTCTTCTGTTATTGCCAGCTACTACATGGAAAGGGTTGAGACAAAGCTCTTAGGGTAAGGGGGTCTCTAGCCCTCCCACCCACTCAGCACAGTGTGCAGGTTGTAGCAGGTGATGACATTGGGCTGCACAGCCTCTCTCCTTTCTTCTCCAGTAGAGAGAGAGGCTGCATATGACTTTGCTGTATTTTTTCAGACTGTAAAGACACCTATCACTGTTGTTATTTATTGCTGTGACGTGGGCATGGGGCGGTAAGCAAGGGAAGACAAGTGGTTTAGGAGAATAAGCTGAGACTGCTAAAAGAAATTTTGTTGAAACTGATTTTCAAAGAAAACTGAATTTTGATTAACCACACTTTTTTCACAATGAGAAGTGGATTTTTGCCACAACGCAATATATCATGGGAGATACTGTCTGATAAGGGTGATTGGCCCACGGAAGAGAGGCGAGGCTTGGAACAACACAGCTACCCCTCCCAGGTGGCACTGAGATTTTATTTTATAGTGACATATTTGATTTTCAGTTAACTATTTCAAAATTTTTATTCATTTTCACCCAATAGTCTAACTTCCAGAGAAAGGAATAAACTGTCTTCTGATCTGTTCCATTTTTCATCCCTTTTAATTGTCAACACTCATTATAGAATGAATCCAGGAAATGTCTGTGGAAACTGAATCTGTGTGGGGTACCAGAGAGAATATCTTACAGCAGGATCTTTCTCTCCTACCACAAGAAAGACTAGATGTTTCCATCTCAGCCAGTTACTCTGGGCTCTGATATAGTGAAGGAAATAGGCTTATTTAAGGTCATTTTCCTCTGTCTACCTTAGGAAGAAGCTCTTTCCTATAAGCATCTATTAATATTAAAGGATGTTCTATTAAGTAAAATGTAGTCTAAGTATATAGTCTAGCTTAGATGTAGATGCCTACATTGGAGACGTCTCAGGCTTCATAAAAAAAACTTAAATATCTATTTTCCCTTATGCTTCAAAACTCTTTTGCATTGTCTGAAAAAAATATTCTGCCCTTCAAACTTTCTTCTTTGCTTCTGGTTTCCTACTTTTGAGTAAATGTCCTGCTTTGAGCAAGTGTTAGTGTTAAAAATAATCTTTGTTATCACCTAAAGGTTTCAACAGCTTTCCAGTAATCACTTGACTTGAACTTCCACAGTCTTACAGTTAGCAGTGACCTACTAGTACACAGCTTCTGCTGGGTTCTGTGAGCAGGAGAGACGCCAGGTTTCTCACTCACAATTATCACCAGCAAAGGTGGCACAGAAGCTTGTCCGGAAACTCTGCAATGGAAAGAAAGAGTCTGCTGGAGGGCTCCAGGAGCAGCCAATAAATTCAGTGTGTTTCAGTCAGAAAAAAAGTCAGAGAATTTAAGTCATGTGCAGAGAAAGGAAAATCACTTTGATCAATACTATGTAAAAATATTATTGTTTTATTTCAACCAAAGAGTACTATTGCAGGCATTACTGTAGTCGTCCTCCTGCTTTTCCCCTGAGAATCTTGTCTGTGTGAAAGACGTGCAGAGTGATGCTGCTGTGACAAGTGAGGCTGCTATGACAGCCATTTAAAGCTCCTTTGGGTAAATTTTTGATACTGAAGTATTCCACCTGTAGTATTAGAATAAGAGATGAATGAAAAATATTTCACAGATAGAAGGGGAAAAGAGAACCAAAACTGAAGAGGAGAGAAATGTGACAAAACCATAGAATCGCAGAACGGTTTGGGTTGGAAGGGACCATAAAGATCAAATGGTTCCAACGCCCCTGCCATGGGCAGGGACACCTTCCACTGGACCAGGTTGCTCCAAGCCCCATCCAACCTGGCCTTGGACACTGCCAGGGATGGGGCAGCCACAGCTTCTCTGGGCAGCCTGTGCCAGTGCCTCACCACCCTCACAGTGAAGAAACAAACTCTACATGGGCTGTAGAGGAGATGGGACAGAGCTGCATGTCTCATCAAGCGAAGCAATTGATTCACCAAAAGTCTGAAAGGAGAGTTTTAACTTGGTGAGTAATCAGAGATCTTCACTTAATGTTCCTGGGTTTCTAAGTAGGGTTCAAGTCACCATTTACTTGAGACCTCAGAAACTGAGCCTGGCCTCTGTGACTGCCAGTCAAGGCTTGGCAGAAAAGTTGGGCAAATACATTTGTATGTACTAGGTGGCTTTAGCCACTGTGCAATTTCTGCTCCACATGGTGGCTGGACTGACTGTACAGGCTATGAATTATTACTGCAGTTGAGCCTGAAGCAGGCTTCTCATTTAGAAGGCAGGCTAATGGGAGTTTTCCCTGCATTGACCTCGGTCAAACATCTCAGCTGGAAGTTGCTGCTTTGCACGACTTAAACTCATTTGCAAGCTTTAGAGTATTGCTAGCACTAATATTATCATCTTCCTAGCAGGGTAGAGAATCAAGCTAGATTTGGCTAACAACTACAATTTCTAGTTAGCTGGATTTTGAGTTTAATTAAACTTTTAATGCTATTCAGTTTCAGTCTGAATCGACTGATTTTTTTTTTTTTTCTTTTGGGACTATTGCTGGTGAACTCAAAGCTCCCAGGACCTTCTGGCTGCTCCCCGAAGTTATGATTCTTTTTAGCCTGTAGCATACACATGGTCCCAGAGCACGGCCCATCAGGAATCCAGGCACTTTTTTGTCAGGTTTTGTCTATAGAAGTGAGCTGGAGAGCCAAGGCATGGGCTCAAATACTGCTCCATCCCTGTCTATACCATTCCATGTTTTGCAGAGTCCCTGCTGTGGTTTTGGCTCATGCAATCTAACGCTCTCCTAGACAATGCCTGGGCTATTTGCAACAGGCAGAGTGGATGAGACCGTGCTTTTTGGAGTGGAAGAGCGGTTTGCTGTGTAGCTTACTGTGCCATGCCACTTGCCCTCGAAGCCAGAGAAAGGGCCCTGTACTTATTAGTAAAATCATAACCTCTAAGTCTTACCTTGGATTTGCTGAGAGCTACAAGAGACTTAAAGACGCAGTGAAGTTTTTAAATGAAGCTTTGTGTCATTAGTCTCTCTACTTGGGCAATAATGAGGTATAGTTATAACACCTCTTTAAAGTCACTGCTCTCCTGTAGCGACTTTCACACTGCAGGTTCTGGAGCAGAGTATACATCGCTACCGGTGAAATGAAGCACAGTCGCAGCTGCTGTGCACCAGTTAATAATCTGAACGTAGCAAATACTGTGTAATTGGTATAGTGGTGATCCACAGGGAACATAGGTCATGAAACTCCCTTACTGCTGTGGTTTTTGCTCTTTAGCTTGTGGTTGTCAGTTCAATCAGCTAAGAGCCTTTACACAGGAGTTTTAGGGAACAAAGTGGACAAGAAAGTTGTATCCAGCTGAAATTATAAACAGACATGGTTAGGGAAGATGTGAATTTTCAAGCAGGAGGAGTTCACTCTAAGATGTTCTTGCGAGAAGTACTACAGAATGCTTAATGAACAAATGGTCAGGACCTCAGTATTGCATCTTGTCCAACAGCTGGCACCTTCAGAAGCAAAGCTCTCCTTCCCACCACGAGCAGGGCACCAGTTCACTTCACAGGCAGAAGGAAGAGTGTCATTCACCAAATCACTGACTTCCAAGCACTGAGCCAGGCAAACCTGACTTGACTTTAAGGTCAAAAGTCAGCAGAGAGAGCAGTGGCGTGGGAGTTAATGACTGCGTATTGCTCCTAACCTTCTGACCAGAAGTCACCGGTAGCTATGTTGGATAATGAGGATAGCATTTACCTAGATGAACTGAAGTAATAGAAACACAACTGACCTGACAAGCCGCTGTGTATTTACATTTTTACTTCAGAAAAATGAGGATGGTTTGCTGTGCACTGAGCTAAATGTAAAGGCTGTGGATATTGCATGTTGATGTATCAGATGGACAACTTTTTCTTAGGGATAATTTGTAGGAATAATTTAGAATTTCAGGGAGAGTTTTTTGTTTCTTTCTATTTGTGTTTGTCAAAGTAACATCAGTCTCATACTGCTTGGCATGGACTCTTCAAAACACAGCTAGAGATGCCGCTGAAGCTAATAATTCAACTATATCCTGCTGTATAATGAACCGATCATCACATTAGTTTTATTGAAATATACGCAGCATCAACCAGCCATTGCTATTTCCTCATCTGGATTTCAGCAGCAGGAAGAATTTAGAGGGACTCGTGTTGTGCATTGATCTAATGGCCTGCAGTTGGAAAGAAGTGGTCTTTTTGGTAAAACTTCAGTTGAGGTCCCAGATTACAGGAGACTGTGACCCTTGTAATCATTATCAGTTGGTGGGTCTTTGCTTAAGAACCTTGTTTCAGACTCCATAAATCTTAGTCAAGATTGCTGCTTATAGTCTATTTTCTCTTGTTTGTTTGAAATAGGTATCTGTTTTCCTGTTGGATTAAAAGGAAAAGAAATGGCATACGTGACGTACTGCCACTGTGTTGCCATCTTCCTGGTATTGGGACGCAATATTTTCCATTGACAGATCATTTGTGCTGTGCTCTTATCAGAGGGAAAGCCTTGTGGGAGTCACATCCACAACACATTCCTCATCTGGGCATCCGGGCACAGTGTCCTGGGAGCGGTGCCTTGGGAATGGTGTTTGCTATCAATACAGGCCACTATTTTAAAGCTTGTTCTGCTTCTTCTTCATTGCCCACACACATAGACACACATTTGCATTCATACTGCATGTACATCAAGCTTATTATTCCTGTTACAAATCTCTGCAAAACCATTTCTGGACTCTGTGTTGAGTGGTTTCAAATAGGCGTAGCTGGCAAAGGAAAGAGGCCACATCAATACCTCCAAAGGATTTCACTGTGTGGGGCCCTTGTCAGATTTAGAACAAGAAAGACAGTTTAAGCCCTGAAACATTTTCAGCCCCTAGGCAATGAAAGCACATTATTGTCTGTGCTCCATGGGTGTTTTAAAAAATATGTGTCCTATGTGGAAATTCTGCAGAATGCACCAACATTAGCTATGACAAGCAGTTGAATTTCTTATTATTCTATCCTAATCCCTCTTACTACAGCTATGGCTATCTAGGCTATAGCTAGCTCTTTTAAACTTTCCTAGCAAATCAATCCTTTCTGCCCTCTAATTATTTTAACTACTATTCTGTGTATCCCCTCTATTTTTGCCAATATCTTTCTGATAAGATGCCTACAGATGCCTTCGGTATTCCAGCTAGAGTTGCTGCGCTGACATCCAGAAAGACCTTTTATATATTTGCCCTCAGGTGCTGTTGCACATGGCATCTATGCTTGCTATGCTTTATCATCAGATTGTACCAAGCCTCAGTAAATGTATTCCCTCATTGGGACTTTCTAAGTTTCGCTGCCCCATTCAATATCTGGGATGTGTATTATTTTTGAATCTCACAGTGAATCTTGCCTTGTTAGTTTAACCTCACATTCTTTATTGCTCTGCTCCCCTCTCATCTATTATCTGCCCTTGGGAGTTCAAAAGTAATTTAATAAATATTGCTTTTATTTTATGATTTGTAGTAAAGTACCAGTGGCACAAAGTCAACGAAAATTAGGGACACTTTCACACCACTGTTCCATCGTTGAGTAAGAGGCAGTGATCTTGCCTTAAAGAATTTGCAGTCCACATAGATGAGAGTAATTGAAGTTGGGAGAGCGTATATTAAAATATGCGTTTTACAGAGGGGAGGCTAAGGAGCAGCGGGTACCATACTGAGGCCCAAGCAAAAGCTTTTACCAGGCGACTTTGAAGGGCAAGAGTAATGTGATAGAAATCAACAGATACTTTCAACAGAGAAATTACAGAGGTGCCTTGTATATTTGAAGTTCAGTCTGCAAGTAGCATAGATTTCTGAAGAAAAAGCACAGATGCTAAAAGGGAACTGCTTGGAAGAGCACCAGAAAAATAATAATCAGTCTACGTCTACATGGCTGCAATGTTTGGACCTGAAACAGCTCTTCAAATAGTGGCTTTAATAAAATGCCTGTTTATTTTAGTAAGAATAGAGCTCTCTTAAAGTCTCCCCTTGCATGCCTGTGCCACTTGCATATTTGTAGGATGAAATCAGGTGATTTCCCCAAGGGCACACTAGTGAGAGAGAGCTGAATCGAGAACTTTCTCAGCCCTGACTTGGCACCTTCACCTTACAGCCGTTTCCTAGTTAGCACATCGCTCTGTTCCGGTCACTTAACCTCTTGTAGGGTGGAAGCAAATCTTGCAGTACAAGACTTTACACCGCCAAAGTCCCACCTGCTTTTTTGAAATAGCAGCTGAGTGCCATTTAAGTAGCGCAGAAACCTTGTGTTATCCACACTATGATAGACAAAATTACAGCTTGGATTATTTTTACTAGGAACTGTTATCTTGCAGCAGAGGAGAATGAGTGGAAGAGATAATAGGATTAAAACTAAGTGGCTAATCTGGCTTGATGTTTGTTATATCTCCATTCTCATTTCTTTCCCACTCAAGCCAACACCACCCCCTCTATCAGTAATGAAGCTGTTTATCTTGGTAAAGTGCTGAAGTCAGAGTTACAGCTTTGAAGAAAAAGGTTGTCTGAAGAAAAATAGCATTTGTTTTTCTCTTGCTTACAGTGGCATTAACACCAGTAACTCCCCTGAAATCCCCTGAGAAATGTCCATACAAGACCAGAGAGGAATTCTGGTTAAAATACTGTAATACACCTCCTCTTCCTCAGTCCTAATGAGGGATGTCGCAGGCTCAATTCAGATTTAAAAAAAACCCCACAAACATTACTCATTCCCATTTTTTAGGTTTTTATTCTTAGTTATGACTTGAAATTATGAAGATTTTTGTCAACAGTAATGGTGTAGGTACAATAGAATAGATCTAGCTGGTTGGAAGCTGTATTAAAAATGTAGTAAAAATGTATTAAGAATTGAGTAAATAGATGTATTAAAAATGGAGTAAAAATTACTGACACATTTATTATTTTTTAGGGTATTTTTAGTTTTAGGTTTACACAGCAGTAAAATCTGGGACCATAATGCTTTAGAAGACATGAAGTAGATGTTCTGATGTTGTGTCAAGGGTGTCAGAAAACTGTCAAGTGAACCTTTTTTGGCAGCAGTTTGAGATAGGCTATTTGTATGGCTGTTAATGGGGAATGATGTAAATATGAAAGAATAAATGTTTCACCAATAGGATGGAGAATTCCAAATGTTTCATGGGATACGCATGCGCACACACATGCATGCACACAGAGTTTAAATAAATATGTAAATTGCATGGCATGGATTGTAAAATAATATAGTCTTTGAAGCTCTCCCCAAGGTGTCCTTTTCAACATTTGTTTTCTGGCTTGTTCTGTCAGGCTGAGGATACTGTGAATATTGAAGACATAGAAACTGCCAGCCAGCTTTTGCTTTTAAGACTGCTTATTTCACTGCAGTAAAAAAGCCAGCTTCGCTTGTTGATTTGATTTTTTTTTGGTAGTATTATTAGCATGACAGACTGGAAAACAAATCTAACAAAGGTGGCAGGTATCAATTGTTCATTATCCAATCTCAATCTCTTCTGATGGCCAGCAGACCAGATAAACTGTAATAGCTTTGGGATCAAATTCTTCCCACAAGCACAGTACTGAAAAAAAAAAAAAAGTTCTTGTGCAGCACTGCAGCTTTTTCTTTCCTTTTTCTGATGGTGTCTTACTCAAAGCCATGCAGGGACAGAGAACTGTTCAGATAAAAATCAAAACCCTCCTGGAGTTAGGCTCATCTAACTCCATCTCTTGTAATGTTGTCTTTAACTGGTGCCTCACCAGCTAGCTATCATCTCACCTCCTGCTGACTGCTGAGTTGTTTATAAAAACACATTTCTCTCTGCATACGCTACAGATGATTTGGAGGGGAGAGGAAGATATTAAGCATGCAGAAGAGATAGGCAGCCTTTTCAAGTTTCATGGGTCTTGGTGGGAAATCAAGGGAAGTTAGTGGCAGGAAAAATAATTCAAACTCTTTAAAGCTCTTTTGAAGTGATTTCTTCAAAGCCTCCCTTTTGCATTTTACTGCACAATCCTTAAGCTTGGAGATGCAAATCCAGGCATGATATTGTATCACTCAGGAAAGTGCACGAGTCAAATCTACCGTGAATGAACAGGCAGGCTGAGATTCATCTCACCTATTAGTTTCTCTTGTCAGTGGGAGATAAGTAGCTGAAGACAATGGTTCATCTTGTCCTAAGCTGGGTCTCAAAGAGAGGTGGTTGGAGTCATACTTCAGAAGTGCACTTCTCTGTCCTTTAAATATAGATCACTAACTTGAAGTAGATGATGGATGATTTTTAGATGGCTGAAGTCAAGTTAGATGGAGTCCACCAGCAGTGATCTGCTAGTGAGCGTCATGCTGCTAATACCTGAATGCTCCACTGCAGAAGACATGAAACTAGATCTAAATCTTCTGTCCCATGCTTTTAAAACTATCCAGGGAAAAGGAATAGGAAAACATGCTTTATAAGCATATCTACACCGACAGTGTAGGAGATGGAGGAGAGTTCATTTCACATGATATATACTCAGCTGCCTATATCTTTAAGTAACATGTAAGTTATTCTGGACTCCCATTTCATAAACAGAATTATTCATTAGACTGAAAATATTATAACATGAAAAGTTTTGAAGACAAGATTTATTTCAAATGAGACTTTAGTCTGTGAATTTTGGAAGTCTTCAGCGGTCACTGACCAACAGCTGGTGTCTACATCTTCTGCATGTGGCTATGATGTCTTTAATTTTCATTTCTGAATGAGAAAGAAGGAAAGGCAAAAGAATCAGAATTAGCTCTATCCCTCTCAGGATTTTCTTTCTCAAGAAGTCAGTTAGCACTCATGTAGTGATGGGAATGGACTCAGGCTAAGGCAAGTCACTTTTGAAAAATGTCAGTTTAATCCTTTCAAGGCAACTTTTCAAAATACTTAAATAAAGGAATTAAAAATAATGTTAGCTGTATTTTATATAATTTTAATTTATGAGATCACGAAAGAAATTTTTCAAAATAAGTGGTTAGTTATTAAGTGAATAAGGAGTTGATTTCGGGGGGTCACTGTATCTAGCTCTGTAATAAAAGACCTCTTGAAAAAGTAGAAACTGGTAGAATCAGGCTCTATTTTTCTTGCTATCACTTCAGCTATCCTGTCAGTTTTTGGACTTCTTTCCTGCTGTGCAGGAAATCTAGACTAGTCTGTTTGCAACAGGTTTCTGGGGTTCATGTAGTGTCATGGCACAGCAGTGTTTGTGTTGCCAGTGAGGCAATAACACGATGGCTTTCTGAAATGTGGTATTTTCACAGGCAAACTGGGTACTAATGAGGTCCCCATGGACAGCTGGGTGATTTAAATATTTTAATTCCCATCCATCTCTTTTGTAGAAGTAACTTGTTTACCATTATACTGCTATGATAACGGTAAGGACTTCAGTACCAGAGAGTGGAAAGGAAAGGCTCTTCTCTGAGCAGCAATTTTGGAGGGACTCTGTTAAATTCCTTCCAAGATTCCCCCCCTGAGCAAGTTCCCTGACTCTCTTCCTCAAGGATTTGCTGCCAAATACAAGACATAACCAGTTGGCCTGTCTCAAATACGTGGGGCAGCCAGTCAATGTGGGGAAAAAGTCAACAAAATCTGCTGGTCCCTGTTCATTTTCTGTCCACCAGCCAAAAAAATGCATCCCCATAAGCAGAGAAACTGCCCCTTGATATTCTGCTGTGTTCCAGCTATTGTCATGCCCTCTAGCACAGAAAAAAAACTATTGGCTGTTGTCTGTATATATGCTACTGTCGCTGGAGCTTAAACAGTCCAGAAAGAATAAGTTTTTATTAACAGAAAAAAAAATGTTTCTGTTAATAAGTTTCAGCCAACTGCAGAAGAGTGCTGCTTTTGTACGTTCCAGCATCTTGAGCTTTCTGCTAACGGTCAACGTCACAGCACTGTGCACATGCAGTATGAAAAAAGGAATGCCGCCTGATGCTGCTTCCTTTTGAAGAACACGTTTTTGTTCTGAACAGTAGTGTCTCACAAAAAGTCACACTTACAGAATGATACTTTTGTTCCTTTTTTTTGGATGAAACCTTCTAATCAAAGCTCTCTGATTTCTGTTTCTACATTTCTTACACTGTTGGGCTGAAGTAGCTGTTTTGATTTAGATACTTTAATATAAGAAAGGGCAAAATTATATCAATTGCAGAGGATGTATTATATTGTGGTATATCTATAAATGTGCACAGATTAACACTAGGGGCACCAACATACAATGATAAAAGGCACCAATAATGACCTGAAATCATACAAAAGTCCGTACACAACTGTTTCTTCAGGGAGGGGTAACAACAGCCCCTTGTACTTTACACAGAACTTGCTAAAAATGAGTAAAAGCATAGAATCAGAGAAGAATTAGGATTTGAAGGGACCTTTAGAGGTCATCCCGTCCAACCCCACTGCTACGGGCAGGGACATCTTCAACCAGATCAGGTTGCTCAGAGCCCCGTCCAACCTGACCTTGAATGTTTCCAGGGATGGGGCATCGACCACCTCTCTGGGCAACATGTGCCACTGTTTCACCACCCTCATTGTAAAAAATTTCTTCCTTCTATCTAGTCTGAATCTCCCCTCTTTTAGTTTAAAACCATCACCTCTTGTCCTATTGCTACAGGGCCTTACTAAAAAGTTTGTCCCCATCTTTCTTATAAGCCCCCTTTAATTACTGGAAGGCTGCAATAAGGTCTCCCTGGAACCTTCTCTTCTCCAGGCTGAACAACCCCAAATCTCTCAGCCGTTCATCATAGGAGAGGTGTTCCAGCTCTCTGATCATCTTCATGGCCCTCCTCTGGACTCATTCTCCATGTCCCTGCCTCTCCTGTGCTGAGGACCCCAGAGCTGGACGCAGTACTCCAGGGTGGGTGTCACCAGAGTGGAGCAGAGGGGCAGAATCCCCTCCCTCGACCTGCTGGCCACGCTTCTTCTGATGGAGCCCAGGGCACGGTTGGCTTTCAGGGCTGTGAGAGCACATTGCTGGGTCATGCCCAGCTTTTCATCCACCAGTACCCCAAGTCCTTCTCGGCAGGGCTGCTCTCAATCCCTTCATCCCCCAGCCTGTATGGATACTGGGGATTGCCCTGACCCAGGTGCCAGACCTTGCACGTCGCCTTGTTAAACGTCATGAATAACACTTAAGAATCTCAAAATAGAGAAATAAGTCATCTCAATAGAGTAAAAAATTTACATTTCCAATGGTCATTCAAGTTAGTGTAAAATGGAAATGCAGGTGGTGGCGTCAGGCTTTTCTCCTGTCAGAAGACCACTGATTTGAAATCCTTAGCGACTATGAAACCTAAGGGAAAGGGAAGGAAACAGAAAGCAAAGTTTTAGAAAACAAAATCCTAGTAAGCTATTCCTTCTGTTTAGATTTTTTGAGGGTTTGAGGTAATAGTGTAAGAGCTCAATTTCCCACAGCTTAAACTGTCATTTTCATCTATTACTGAAGTTTGTTGAAACACACAGACTTTTCCTCTTTGAAAAGGAGACTGGAAAAGGCAAGTTTTCCCTGCTTCATTCTGCAGGTCTCAAAGAAAGACATTTCTTTAATAACCAAGCAGCGTGCCTCAACAGCAATGGGGACAAGGCACCGAGGCACGTAACATTATGGAGGGTGGTAATTTTCTCAAAGAAGCAGCTGGACAGCTGTAGGTCAGAGCTCTTTATGTCTGCAACACTCCTCTGAAGATTATATTCTCACCCTCAGCTGATTTGGTGGGGTCATTTCTGTAACGGTTTTCGTTCACTTTACAGCAGTTAATGTCATGAAAATTGTGTGAAGCTACCATAAACTGATTCAAAACACTCCAGGAGATTACAAAAGTGAAGGCTTTGGCTGGGCTGGGATTTTCTTACTGCGTGAAATCTGGCTGCAATTGATTTGCATGCAAAGATTATTTGCCCAGTCCTACTGTTAGGTGGTTTATGCTGAAAATAAGCAATTTTGCTTATTTCTGATGAAGCCTGCTCTTTCAAGGGGAAAGTAATGCAGTGGCCCTAGACTGCTGTGGGACAGCACGGGACTGGGGGCTGCTCTACGATTTGCACTGCGTGAACCACAATTCCTCCAGCACACGGGCAGCCCAAAAGTTCACTTCTTCAGCCCATTCAGACTGCATAAAACCGTAATGTGCAGTTACTGTTTTCCAAAACAACGTTTTCCTTCCATTTTAAATATTCTGAGGCAGAGACACTTCTTGAGCTAATCATTAGTATAATGTCTTTACTGATATAGCTTTTGAGGGATACCTGCCTTCTCTCAGGTAAAATAAATACCTCCCCCCTCACAGTATAACTGTCTGAAAGTTAGCTATCCAGCCTAAATTAATTTTCCCAATTCCCTCTGAAGTTCTCCGGGAAAGATAATCACCTCCAGATGATTCACCTGACCTATTTTAAACGTGTGTTTAGAAGAAGATGAATCAGAATTTTGTCTTTCCCAGGGTTCTCCTATCCTAAAAATTCCTTCTGCATCTAATGACTAATATTTATTTTGTCTAGAGATTTTATACAGTAGCATCTTTGGTAATAGAGGTGATAGATAAAGACACATGAGAGTGTACAAAGCTAATAATAAAACAGTAGCAGTGGGAAAATGTATGTAGATATACATAGATCAAAGCAGCTCCTTGAAATTTAGCAGATTATAGAAAATAAATACATAACTGAGTTCAGAAGAGAAAATGAAAGAGAAAAATAAGAAGAAAACATCTCAATTTATTTTGTTATGTGATCTGTGTTGAGTACCTTTTGTTGTATTCATATGCATGACAATGATGTTGTCTGATAATAATAAGAGTTACCAATTCATCAATGCAGGGCTATGGGAAATCTACAGTTGGGTTAGATTTTTTTTTGTCATCAAGGTTTTATTGACCTGTAGAAGCATATCATAAATGACGGCCCTTTCTCCAGAGACCTTCCAGTCTAAAATATAAAACATAATGGGCAGATGAGATAAAAATGCCCCCCACCTTCATTGGGTAAAGGAAAATAAAATACAAACAAATTATGCAAATTCATAGCAGCAGTTTCATCCATTTCTAGTATCACTGTATGAACTACTGGCTTGCTTTGAATGTAAACGCCATCATGGCTTTTCAGTTTTCGATGGAGAGATTCTTTTCTACCTGTTACTTGTGACACAGGGAAAAAGGATGAAAGGCAAGAGGAAAATATGTGACCAAGAGCTTTGGACACCAAAAGTAAGACAGCTGACCTTCTGATATACAACAGCTTCAGAAGGTGTGTTAAACAGAAATTATGGAAGGACTAGAATAAAAAAAAATTACATCTGATGTAAAGGAACATGAGGAATGGAGGACATTAGAGATAGCTGAGAAGAAAGAGGGATTAAAGTTCCAGATAAAGTAACAAAGCCAAAGGAAAGGATGTTACAACAAGCAAGGGGGAGAGTTTTCAAAGCTTTGAGAAAACTTCAGTAGAATCAGCAGCATGCAGAAGACCATATTGTGAAGATATTGCACATTACATGGAGAAGCTGCAAGCTCAGATCATAAATATATCTGGGCCATAAGAAATCAAATGAGACACTACAATAGCATGCATCCCTTTGCCAGAGTGGTTGAAACAAGAAAATGTAGGTTCTCATACAGTTCCCACTAGAGATACCAGCAGCTTCCCATGGTACCAGGGGGACCTGGGTGAGATCTGTAACGTGCACCGTCCTTTGCAGGACCCTGAGCAGAAGCAGTTGGTAGCCCCATGCCCTGCTGCTTGTAGGCTGCAGATCTCCGCTGTTCAAGTGGATGCACCAGAATCATGAACCCAAATGCTCCGCTACAGGGAACGTGGCAGTCAACTTTGTCTCTCCTGCAGCTGCTTATATAGGAGGAAGTGATCAGGGCTATAAATATGACCAGATGACTTTTTATTTGCTTGGCAACTACCGAACATCCAGCTACATGGTAAAATGCATGCAATAGCAAGATAGTTGCAATTAAAGAGTAAATTATGATGACATACGTTATTTCTCAATGTCTAAACCATGGTTGAAGGTTACATAGCAATTACGTTTGATCTCATTAAGAATAATTAGTAATTACCAAGTACTCTAAGGGAAGTGTGATTACTATGAAGCTACCTGGTATTTCCCCAAGGGAACTCTATCTAGTTACAGAATATATATGCCCCATTACCTAAAGCAGCACATAAAGTACCACTTTATTTATGCAGTACAAGCAGAACAGGCCTGTTAAAAAATGTTTAATGAAATATTTGGCAAAGACAAAAGCTTTGTAATGGCTATACTACAGAATGTTTACAAGCTCTTTTAAATCAACTACTCTTATCTGCTATCTAACAGGCCTTATTTTTTAAGGTAAAGCAATAGATGCATTAAACCAAAATTAAAACCATGCCAATCCTCCTCACCTTTTTTTGTGATGCACTGCTCAGAGAATAAGATTTGGAGGACACCTATTTCTAACTAGAAAATGCTGGAAGCAAACGTGGAGCAATCTCACCCTAGCCAGCTGACCATAGCATTAGTGTGAAAGAATACAGATCTACCTGCCTGACTTTGCCAATAGCCTTCAGAAAGACAAGCAGATGTTTAAGTCTCAAAAGAAACATTCTGAAAAGAAACAAAGAGAAAAAGCTGTAAGCTGGTATTTCACACTGATGGATTTGCCAAGAGCCTCTGCTGCTGTTAAAAAGGCATCTGATAGAAGTAGAATGCACCATTTTTTATTTTAAAATGTTTTGATAAAAATTAGAAAGGCAATACTTCATACTGGCAACTGGCTATGTTTGGGACAGTGCACATGTTTATACTGTAACAAAGAATTATTTGTGGATTTTTGTGATCATGGAGTTGACCGGCTTATAAGATTTTTTTTTTTGTTCTGGACTGTTGAAAAATGATTCTGGTTTGTGAGTTTAAAAATCACAAAGTTTGATTTTGTTACACTTTGGATCCAGTAAATGGAACTACAGAAAGCATCAGTAAAATTGCCACATATTAGATTAATGCAACAGCCCATTTTGAGGACAACCCGTTTTGTCGGAATTGGTCCAATTAGCCCTAGCAGAAAATAATTCTTCAGAAATATGGAAGAACCTGCTTTTCACTCTGAGTTACTGTTTACCGATGAACAACAGCTGAGACAATCAGAATAATTCTTTTCTCCTTCTTTCTCACATTTTCTGATTGGACTCAAAATGGAAAAGTAAGTGTAACTTTGAGTACTTTTGTCATGTAGAGTGAGAAAGGTGCCTTTGCTATTATGGCAGGGCCAAGAAATCTCTGCTAAAGCTTAGGACACTCCTATATTAAGCAGTGTGATACTCTAATGATAGGTGAATGTCACTGCAGCTGACAGACCCACATGAGGCCTGAAACCCCACATTTTTTCCAAATTCCAGAATAAATTGTTTATTATCAGTGGTGCTTACATTGAGGAAAGTGTTCTGGCTCCTTCACTGTGAACAAGATTTGATAACCTTTCCTCCTATTTAATATTAATTCTTGAATTTGACTCCAGTGTTCTTATTTCAGAAGTCGCTATTTAATTGTGTTTCACTTCAGCCTTTAATGTTTTGGCAGTTCTGTAAATACCCTTTGTACAGCTAGATTTTTTTAAGTGGATACCTTTTTTTGGTATTCTTTCACACTGCCATATATTCATTCAGCACTTTGAGAAATGCTGGTTTTGATCATTTGGAGAATTTTTCGTTCCACATTGATGGTACCAATGTCTAAACATGTAGAAGTTCCATTTATTGCATTATTAGGTCTCGTGACTACCTCATGTTCAAATCAGAGGATATATTGCCTCTGAAAAAGTATAGATCTTTCGGGACCGTGTGGATTCACTTTTGAACATGTTGAAACTGAGAACATATTTGAAACTCAGAATATATTTCCATGTCTTTTAGAATAGGTATGTGAATGTAATCATCTAAGTATTAGCTGGTTCCAAGTCACAGTTGTGGACTTCCATACTACATAGGTTATGTTTCCTTTAAGAGATTTATTTTTGCTCTCATTGCATTTTACTGGTGATTTATCTGGAACCAGGTTTAAGTCTCCAGTGGTGTTTCACTTGCCATTTCCCTCCCCCTTGGACCATAACCCCGTGTTAAAATAGGCCGACCATCCTCCAAGCACTCAATGACAATGTGTGGGATTTTCTGTACCTATCATCCTACTGTGTAGTTCTTCATCAAATGACTCTAATCAAATTAGGCTACCTCCAGCACGTTATCCTTATCTGCTCTCTTTTATATCCTTGCAAAAGTACAGGTGGGCTTATCAGACAAAGATTTACTCTTCATAAAACTAGCCCGAGTGTTTTTGTCCATCTCAGATTTTTCTTGGTGCTGTGTGATCTCAGGATTCCTCTTCTTTTTTGAGGTCCAATGTCTTACCTTTCTTTTTATCCTTCAGCTTTGCTCAATACTGACAAGGCTATGTTAATCTCCCTTTAGAGAATTACTTGGTTACCCTCAAGCAGAAATGCAACTCCCTATTTCCCTTCAGCTCCAAAGGAAAAGACTTCTTAAACTTAGGACCTTGGCTGGTTTCAGTGATGGAGTGCCATGTGGATAGTTTTAACGTCCCATTCTCTCACTGAAAGGCTGAAGACATTTTACCAAAGGTACTTAGCACTTCACCCATTTGGGTCTTTATTCTGCTTGATGTCTGAATATTTACGCTCACAAGTTTAGGACAGAGGTATGTTCCTGTGGTCCGAGGGCTCCGCTCACTTTAGGAGCTGGTGTGGTGCAGTAGGTTGCACTGCTCCAAAGAAGTGGACCCTGGTAAATGTCCCTGCCCTACATTGCCTGCAAACAGCTTTGCCCTTTGTGCTGCCATGAGAGATACATTTTCCCATTTAAAACCCATAAAAGACTATTTTTTGGGGGATAATCTCCTAGAATAACCCACTGAGTGACTACCGCTGAGTAGTTTGGCATTAAAGAGAACTATTCTGCCTTATTATATAAAGTTCCAGTTACTCAGAGCATGAAAGTATGTGTTTTGCTTTTAGATGGTGAGTAGTGTGGTTCAAATAAATGGAATTACTGGGTCCTTAAACTTACCCAAATGTTCAAGAGCTTTGCTGAGTCCCAGCCTATGCAAACGCAATGTGCATCTTAACAGGGAATTCAAATCTGGGCTCAGTTTCATGCCTTATAAATCACACAGACTACATTTATAAATACAATTTACTAAGCTGCTCTTTAATATAATGGCCCTATGTATTAATCTTCTGAAGCATTCATGTGTTTGTTTCTTTTTGTGGTACAATTATTATTCGGGTTTCTTTGCCTGCGTTAGTGCATTGCTGAGAGGGAGAGGTTGTGTTTCCTTAAGTACCACATATTTAATAGCAGCGATACTTTTTGAAGACAGAGAAAAATAGCTTTGTGGGCTGCATCCCAGAAAAAAAGAAAAAAAAAGGTATATTAGACACAATGTATTCAGAATTCTGAAACATATATGCAGTCACTTAACTGGATTGCAGGGATATTTGGCAGAGAATGAAACCCTACAGGTTTCCACAATTAAGTCCTACCCAGTAGATGGCATCCATACACAACACTCAAGTCTCTGCTCAAAGTACAGTGCAGTAAAGATTTTTGCAATGTTTTATTTATGAAAGAAAATTAACTTTGAATCTTTGTGTTTTGCCTCAGGCAATATAAACAGTAAACATGATTTTCACACCAATAGGTAACAAATAGTTTTCTTAACAAATTAGATGAACCCTGATGTCTGGTTTCAGATTACTTTAGAGCAATGTGTGTATAATACATTTCTCTTACATTCAAAATCTTTTTGTTTTACACCGAATAAAGTGAAAATGACTGCAGATATACTGTGAAGCATGAGTTATCTTTTGGACAACAGACATTTTCATTTTTAAGACCTGTTTTTAATACATGTATAAACCATTCAATTTTTTGTCTGCCTGGTGCTTCATAGAGGTGTTTTGCTTTCATGTATCAGCTTCCTTGATATTATCACAATATATTTTACAGGCGTTGCTTAATTGCAGCTCACAAGAAATACCCCTGTGAGGCATTGCCAATCTGTAGTGATATATCTATATTCATTTTATAATGGGGAAGAAAGGTATTGAAAGAAGAGTGACTTAGTAGATCAGTGCCGGAGTAAGGAATGAAGCCCAGGATAAGTGACTTCTGCTTCCCTGCCCTGTCCATTAGAGATGTTCCTCACAACTGTCCACCCTTGCCCTTACACATTTGACAGCACTGCAACACAGCAAGTATTATTGCACTTGTCTTGATAGATGCGAAGTCTCTTGTGGTCTCGTGTGTATGGAAACGCAGAGGGAGACAGGTTGGTGAGGATGCTACGCAGATCCTTTGGGACTGGATAGCTTTTATATTGTGTTAAGTGATTAGGAATGGTTGGATTCCAGTCCTGCATTTCTGACTTAACTGGAGAGAGGTCCTGGTTGCATTTACCCAGGGTTTGAGCTGAATACAAATGACCAAAAACTTGTGACCATTTGATTTCCTTTCCAATACCTTTCCAATTCCCTTTTTTGTTAAATATCACTCTCTTTGAATTTTCCATGGAAATTTTTTAAAAGCTGGTGTTTGTTTAGAAAGGATGCTGTTCAGGGATTTGTTTAGAAAGAATGCTGTTCAATCCCTGCATCTGTCTTCAGAGTAGTTTTGAAAAACCTTATTCCTTTGTACCATCCTGCTTGGACATATAATCCAAATCCCGCTATGGTGGCAGTGAATTCCACTCTGGAAGGGTTCTGATGGCAACTAACTTGGGTTGGGTTAAATTGCCTACTGAGGCCCTGACCTTTCTCCTCTGGCAATAGAGAAATCCTTCATTAGGCTTGTACTTGAATTTTAGACAGCTAAAATTAGGGGAAATTAAACTACCCTTAAGAGGTTCCTCTTCATGTATTATTAAACAACAGCTTCTCTTAGACTGGGTGTTATACCACAATCAATCTTTTCTTTTCTTTCTGAATGAAAACTTTATGGGCTGGTGTACAATTAGCCAAGATTTTTTTTCAGGGGGGTCAGCTGGCTTAAGGTCTCTGGCCACTACACTGGGAGCTTGGACATTACCTCCAGAGACAGCAGGGATTTAATGTCATGTCTAGGTTGTTTTGTTTCCCTGGATACCGTTATTTAACACTGATTCCTCCTTTAGCCTAAGGAAATTGGAAAGCTTGATAGTTGGTATAACTGGCAGTCAAGCAAGGTACAAAATTACTGTAGATCTCTTTGAATAATTGGGGAAACAGTGAGTTTTTTCATCTTCAATTTAACTCTACCATTCTTTATGCTCTGTGCACTGTCTTCAGGGCATGATTCCTAAAGCAAAATATTTTTAAGCTTGAAGATTAGAACAGTTTCTCTTCCTGGTAAGATTTAAAGAAACTTTCTAGTAATTCTATTCTATGGCTGTTCCTTTGTGAACAGTTGAATGTATTACACATAAGATGACTATTGAGTTTGCAACAAATTCAGCCTCCTTATGAAATATTATGCTTGAGACCTTGACTTAATGAAATTCTTTAACAATGCATATCAGTCGGCACCAGTGCTGCCTCTATTACATTCAAACAGATAAGTTTAAAAAAATTCTCTACTTTTTCGAGTGAAATTTCCCTGTGATTAAGTAGTGCCTGAAGGTGAAGTTTCTTTTTAAAGTTTGAACAAAAACTGTGAAATCATTTGTGACTTATGTCCCCAAAATGAGATTTTCCCTACAGAAAAATTATTGCAATATTATTTTGCTCTTTATAAGTAAAAAATGAATAAAGTTTGAGGTCTGAAGCTTACTTTAACTGCCTACTGAACTAATCCCTAATGAGAAGTAAGTGGTTTGGTGACTAGGTAAGAACTGACGTGAAGAAAGGTAACCATGGCATGTTTAAAACAATAGCAGATTTAGAATATGTTTTGAATGTGCAAATTTCAATTTTGATGACTGTTGGCATCATTATTGGTGGTGACTGCATCTTGACCAACAAACCTCCTGGGCTTGATCCATATTCCTAAATTATTAGCTGTAAGTGACTCAGATTAGCCAGGGATCAGACACGGAGCCCTGACTGAGCAAAGGATTACAAACTTCATCCTGGCTCATGAAACTCTTTCAAACAATAGAGACATGGAGCAGTTAAAATTTAGAAATAAACATTCATTATCTGAAGGGGTGAATTTTGTCTCCTGACTTCTGGGGCTAAAGACTTGAATGTGAATTATTGAGAGCTGGGAGAATCCCCTCTGAATCAGGGACAGAAGAAGGTTTGTCAAATACCCAGAGACTGAACCCACAATTTATTGCCAAATATGTTGAAAAAAACTGGGTTCAAGTCATTCACTGCTAAACATGTAGGTAAGACATCTGCTTAAAGCAAAGCTAGGGCTTTTTTACTTAAGCATTATTTATTTGGAATATAATTGCTTCTAGAAATGTTGACCTTTACATGCCCCAAATAGGGTGCTGTCAAGTTCTGTGTGTTCCAAAACTAGGTTCTGCAAAAAGAAAGGCTAAAAGAATGGTAGAACAACAGAAGAATAATAGATAGATACATCTCCAACTTGTTAACTTTGGAAAGGAATATTATTTTTAATGTAATTGTCTCGCTGTGCTAGAAGCATATGACAAAACCTGTGTTAGTGAAGAAAAACGAAGCCTGACATCGAGCATGAATGGTCTTCCACCTAGCTCTATGCAGACCTTGACATCTCCACACTTCCAGGGAGCTCTGTGAGGGTTTCCACAGTTGAGGTACAAGGGCAAGAGGGAATAATCTTCCTGAGAGCCAGGGGAAGGAAGAATCGGTAAAAAGATGAGCAAACATGGTCTTGAAAATGTTTCATTTGTAGTATTGGTCCACTTTTGACAGTGCAGTGTCAAATTTAATGTGGTGCTGACAGTCCTTTTCAAACAAACCTAGACTAATACTACCATTACCATATACATATACCTTACTGCCTTGGGAGAGTTTGTGCAAGAATTTTGCAGCTATCCATACAAATGACTGAGAGTGAAAGCATGCATTAGACTCTTTTACAAGTTAAGCACAGGAAATTTGACTGTATTGCCCTTCCAGTAAAGGCATTTTTCATGCCTCAGTTTTACATGGTGGAAAGTAGAAGGCAAGAAAAGAGAGCAAATTAAAACATACCTGGTGGATGAACATGGGGACAGTCGTTTTTGGTCTATATGTTAATTGCTGTGATGTGTTAAGATAAAGAAAAAACGTATTGAAGTGATGCAGACACCTGGAGAATGGTCCCTCCCAGGCCAGTCATTTCTGATAGCCACAAGAAAAGCAGCCCAGCAGAGCCTGACATTTATACCAAGCTTCCTGCTGGAGACTGGATTCCAGTTTGGGAATGTTTGACTTCCTTGCCACGCAGTGGAAAAAACCACATGACGCTTCTCAACCGTTTTTTTAAATGCTGATCTCTTAAATTTCTTCCATTCAAATGTCCCAGGCTCTGCCCCTGGGGTCCTAAGTGTGTCTCAGATAAAGGGGACAGGGCACAGTAGTGAGTGTGCCTGCTGCGATGGTCTCTTGGGGGCTCTGGGTTACAGCCTGGCTCTCTGGTGTTCCACTCGGTGTTGCTACTCCCCAAAAAGAGCTGTTTCAACAGTCAGCTGGGTCTGGCACGTGGGCTAATGGAATAGGTGAAGGATGCTGTGGATATATGTGAAGTACAGACCTAGCCATTGAGGACATCTGGTGGTCTGTTTATTAGTGAATATTACTTTTGTATCTCTGCAAAAAGCCCATTTTAACATAAAAGTCTGCAGGTAAAAATATATTGACAGCAGAATTTCAGTGTGAGCCATTAAAATGCACCTGAAGATGACCATCCTGCTGTTGCTTTGAATCGCTTCCTGCAGCTTGCTGTGGACTGTTAGTCAAAAAGAAAACACTAAGAAGAAAGTCTAAATTAGTCCCTGGATACTACAAATGCAACTACATTTGAGTTCATATGTACTGATTTCACACTGCATTGCCTGAGGATATACTGAGTGCTAGCATGAGGCAATGTTCATCCTGACTGGTTAAAGTTGTGTCTTATTGCTACAGTCATAAAATTCACTAAGTGAAAGGTCAGGCATTTTATTTTGGGAAAATGCATGAAGTGATTTTCTGCAATGGGAATTTGTACCAATATAGAAGCAGTCCTTCCTAAGAAAGTTGGAATGTGATGAAAAATAACATTACAGCCCTGTTTTGGGGTTTTTAATACTCGGAAAAGCATTGCCTGATACTAACTGTTGCTGAGGATGCAGCATGACTGTCACTGTGCATGAGGCAATATTTATCAAATGTGTTTGCTTTCTTCACTCTAATGAGGAACATCTGCTGTTTAACCAAAGTGAAAGTCCATTTTATTGAATACTTTATTTTCAAAGATTATTCAAGCAAGCTTATTACAGAATAGCAAACTCACGGGGAAAGAAGGGTGTTTTGCAGAAAAGAAAAGAAAAGAAAAGAAAAGAAAAGAAAAGAAAAGAAAAGAAAAGAAAAGAAAAGAAGAAAGATTTCCACAATCTAAACCGCTGGTTTTGTACTTTCTGGAGCCTTACAGCCAGTCTGGAAAGGTATATTTCCTCATGTCTGGCACCAAGACAGCTCTCAGGTAACACAGAATTAGTCTTTTCTTCACCCTTGGCTCACCTCTTCCTCTCCTCCTTCCCCTGTAATGCTTTAGTGCCTTGAAGACCAACTAGACCTGCCGTGCTGCAGTTGTCTGTATGAGCAAGCAACGACTGGGGTTTTCATCCAGCTGCCAGGAGAATTTGTACTGCCTGCAGTAGGTCTAGGGCATTGGCTCACAGCATCTTTAATGGGATTTCATGCTTTTCAAAAGTCTGCAAAAACTAGCGGAGACAAAAATTTATTTTTGTATATTTTTATATGATTTTCTTGAAATGTTTGCATTTAAAGACATGCAGACTGGTAGTGTTTAGTCCTTCCTCTCTTTCATTATGGAAAGTAGGAGATGTATTTTCTCATTAACTTAAGGAATTATTTTGGAACAGTTCTCTTGCCAAAATTTCAGGGAGACCTGGTCAATGCAGAGACATTGTCTGGACAGAAAGGTCATTTAATGATTTCTTTGAGAGCACTCCATGCTCTCTGACTCCAGCCTATGTTGATCTGAGCTGAGCCTCAGCTGGTGAGGCTAATGCACTATTCCTTTGAAAATTTTTCCCATTCCTTGTAGATATGTACAGATGCTTTTATACACATACCTAGCTGAAGTACCAGGTTTGCAGCATAAACAGTATTGAATTTGAAATAATTCCTGGTACAATTGCAATTCAAAATGAATGTTATTCAAAATGAATAACACTGCACAATGTTATTTGAATAGTAATGGCTCCCACAGAGACAGTAGTTTTGGAACTATATTATTAGCAAGAAAGCTTGAATTACTACCAATACCTACATATTTGCAATATACTTAAAAATATTGCTGTTTCACTATTTTTTACCCTGCTTAAAGGATGGTTGAGCTGTCCATGAATTGTGAAGCAGTCTTCTGGGCAGAGTTTTAATTAAGTGGATTCCGTGGAAGTGAATTTAATGTTAATAAAGCAACCACAGATTTTCTTTGGTTTAATGTAAATGTTTTATGTGTATGCCCTATGGGGAAATAAAGAAAAAAAAGGTACAAGCTGTATAAATACAGCAGTATAAGAAACAAAAATTATCTCAAGCCTACCTCCACTTTGGAGAAGAAACCTGATTATTTGCAAATATTATACTATTATCTGCTTGAGTTTTCAGATGAACAATTTGCAATAAATTCACGTAGGCAGTTATGTATACCATGCCCAGGACAGGATATCTGGGCTTAGTCCCTGCGGTCCTGTCTCAGGAAAGGGTGTATCATCTATACAATAAAACCAGATCCCAAAGATACAGATAGCTCAGGTGAGTTGCTCAAGGTCTCACAGGACGTCTCAAGTGAGCCCAAGTAGACAACTGAAACCCTGAGAGCTCTCATTCAGTGCATTAATACCAGAGGAACTTTTTCTTTTGGTTAGTTTACCCATAATAAAATGACGGAAAAAAATGCCACCGCTCCATGAAGCTTTTAAGCAATATTTACCATAGCAATATGACGTGCTGCTGTCTACTGTTAAGCTTTAGGTCAACCTGTTTCAATACTACCAGTCCTACTGGTGAAGGCGGTGTTGAATTTTTGTGTTACTCGTCAGGTGCCGTTCTCTGAGAAATTAATGGGATCAGGTGCTGTTCTCTGAGAAATTAATGGGCTCAGTTGTTTTTCCTTATTCTAAATATATAACCTCTTTGGGGAACAATACCCCCTCAATTTAAAATTTTCATCATATGTGCCTGATTGTCCGTTCTTTTGTGGTGCAGATGAAGTTTAAAATTTCAGAGGTGTATCTTTGTGTAGGGTGGGCTCAAAACCTCTCAGTAAAATGGATAATTTCAGTGGCAGTGATGGAATCTCCTTCTCTGGAGACTTTGGGTAGGTGCTATACTCCAACACTGGGTGGCTGCAGTGTTGATCCTTTGCATGGCCAGCTTGGGTTTGTGCCTGTTTCTAACCTTGCTGACGCAGGGAAGAGGAGCAAAGCAAGTCTCTGGTGTCCTTCATCTTCTTTTCAATGGCTGGGGTGACCTGTTGCCTGCACTGCCTCAGCAGCTGAGGCAGGAGGAAAAAAATCCGAGAATGGAGCCTCCGCTGAAGTACCTTGGGAGCTTCCTTACTTCCCAGTGCCATAAGCCACTCAGCTGGGAATGGACCCTGGGAGAAGAGCACAAGACAGATTTTGCGGATCCCATCAATCTGCTGTTGTGGAAACCTTGTGGCACTCCTGTGCCAGGAGTGCCACCTTCATGGTCCATCTGGTGTGAGGCCAAGACTCTTCTCAAGTTTTGCATCCACTTTGCTTGGTTATTAGTTTAGACACAGTTGTAAGGTTGTCTCAAATGGTTTCTGGATGAAGAAGAGCCAGGCCTGTTCAGCCTTTTAGTCTTACTTGCAGAGCTGTTCTTAATTTTTCAAGGTGTAAACATATGCAGGTTGATCGAGTTCGCCTGCGTGACCATCTTTCCTTGGATGTAAATGCTGTCTGTATTTCTATCCATGTTTTCAAAAAAAAAAGCTGTTGGGTTGCTTTCCAGATAAGGCAACCTGGCAGGAGATGATGTTTGATGTCAAGGAGCAACCACCAGCACTGCAGGCTGGGGGCCTCAAGTTCAACTGCGTGCTTATTATCAGTCTAACAATCTATCTACGTACAGTGACAAGCTTTGTAGGTATGTATGGAAAACGCCTGAATGATTTCTGCATGGCGAAAGCAGATCACATCTGCTTTGAAACGGGGGCTTTGTTTCCTTGCGTAAGCTGGTTGGGGGAGTGAGAGGGGGCATGCAAGACTCTCTAAAGCTGTCCATCGACAGACTTTGGCATCCCAAGGGAAGAAAGGAGGGAATGTCGGACCTCAAAACTGCAGATGATTTTCCAAGGCTTTCTCTGATCAGATTGTCATGGCTTGCTGTTATTTTTAAATTCTGATAGAACCCATGGGCTCAAAACTGCATCAAAGCAATAGACAAAGCCAGGCACACCGTGCTTAACAGGGATAACATGGGGAGGAGGTAGAATCTCCCATAACTTTTGCCAGTGACAGCACCTGGTCTAAATTAGTCCATTTTGACTCTGCCTGTAGTCAGTGCAAAAGTGTTGAAGGTGATTCATCCCATCCTAGGATAAGTATCTACTTTGGATGAGCTACCCACTTTCATTGACTATAGAAAGAAACAGCATAGACTGGATGCTAAACAGTTAAAGACTGAAGATAAGTAAAATATAGCCCACCTATTCTAACTAGGGGGAATTTTGGGTCTTCATTAAATCTAGCTTGTAAAGTAGTAGCACTGTGGGAATCCATTGACCTTACAGACAAAAAGAAAATATTTTTCCCGCAAATGACAAAATTGTTTGCCTAAGATAGATTTTTATTTACATACCCACTAATGTGCAAGTTAGGCTTTAAGTAATTGTTCTATTATGCAGACTATTCAAACTGATACTGCCACCGGTCTGATTTCCTTTGTCCAAAAAGAAAAGAATGCTCTCTTTGGATACATGCAGGGACCACCAGGGAAGTATTAGAACTTCAATGATCAGGAGAATGCAAGATAGTAATACAAAGAGGTTTAAATAAGATGGCATGTAAAGTGAATGACAGGCTTCTGTTTCTAAGCAAGGTATCATTAAGCTGTGAAGAATTTGTAACGGAATGGCTGATACAGACAGGAGTGTTTTATTCCCATCTTTTGATTTCAAAGTATTGCAAGTCAGAATTGATGAGGACCCCTCTGAACTAAAGAGAAGAACTAAGTTCAGAGCTGCTCTCTGTGAAGGTCAGAGATAGAGTGAACTCTGTTAGGAAGCTGCAAGTGATTGCTTCGTAATTTAGGAACAGTGGTGAAAAGAGTTTTAACCTGAATCCACATGTAAAAGTGATTGGAACTAAGATGATTACAAAAACTACAGGCCATTGCCTTTTAAAAAAGGAACAAAAGAGAAAAAAAGAAACCAACTCAACTGCCTGTTGTGTGCTTGTGAGGACAGACAAACCACAGTATGAGCAGCAGCTTAATAGATGAGCAACAAACATTAACATGCACAAATCTGTCTTCAGAGAGGGCATAAAGAAGAGAAGAGAGAGGCAAACTCTTCTGAGAAATGCACAATGAAATTACAAGGGGCAATGGACACAACCTGAAACATGAGAAATTTTTGTTATATATCAGGATTATTTTTTTTTTTTTTTTTTTCCACGAAATGTGTAGTCAAATAGTGGAACAGGGTCTCAGAGAGGTTACGCTCTGTCCTTGGAGATACCCAAAGGTCAATTGGACAAGGCCCTGAGCAACCTTTGCTAGCTGGCTCTGTTTGGTGCAGAGGTTGGACTAGATGACCTCTGGAGGTCCTTTCCAACCTGAATTATTTGGGTGAATCTGCAAAGAACACATGAAAACTTGCTAAAGGTTTGGGTGATCTGACTATGCTGTGGTTATCAACACACATTTATTGAAAAACTGTCAGTTCCCTGAAAGAAAGGCAGCTTACAGAAGGGCTTTTTTCTCATCTATCTCATGCTCTTTTTTTTTTTTTTTAAATATTCCCAATTGCCAGAACATTCCTGTCCTTGTTCTAAAATTCAAAACAGATTTTTGTTTCAGGAAAGCTCAAAATGAAAATGTTTGGAAACAATCTCAAATAAGAGATTTGGGTTAAGGCCATGCAAAGAGTTTACATTTGGCTTGGCCCATGGAAAAAAATGTGAGTCAACCCTCACCAAAAAGAAAATCTGAAAAAAATCCTTTTTTTGAGGAAAGCTAAACATTTTCTCTATGACCATATTTCCATATTTCAGCAAATTATTTGGGTGTGTTTGTATTTTGGAAGAATGTTCTATGTTGTTCAACTTGTCACTGAGCCAAAGAAGCTGTGTTTGTAGCAAGAGCAGAGCAGAAGGACGTGGAGAGAAGGCAGCAACAGGTCGAGAGGCTTGGAGACAGTCTTTCCTTCTGACTTAGCTATCTGGGAATTAGCTCAGTTTTCCGATGCAGCAGGACAGGAGTGTGAGAAGGTGCCAAGTGACATCGTCTCCTTTGTGCAAGGTGTCAATACAGCTCTAAATCTGTAAACTGGTAATTAAGCTCATTATGAGGTGGAAATACATCCAATTTTTGTCCCTGCTTCAGTGACTAGAAAAGTTTCATGTAATGTTTTATGCGGCAAACCAGTTAAAATTTTCCCTCAGACATGTTGCTGAACCTCAGACTGCATCATATATGTGTATTAGGACATTTTAGAGGCATGGCTTCCCCTCCAGCAGAAGAGAAAAATGAACCTTCATCAGCAATATCTTTTTTTTTTTTTGCTGAGGGCTTTATGCAGCTGGACCTTGAAAACTAGTGAGATCCTGCAACCCTTCTGGGCCTTTGTTCTACTGCACAACTGTACTTGTGGTGCATAAGTTTCTCTTTATATCCAAGCTTAAATGTCTCTTGTGTCAATTTATGCCTGTTGTCTCAGTACCCCACCATGCACCGCAGTGAAAAGCCTGACTCTATCTCCTTGATGACCTCCCTGTAGGAACTGGGGGGCTGCTGTTAGGTGATCCTGAAGCCGTTTCTTCTCCAGAATGAACAACCCTCACTCTTTCAACCTCTCCTCACTGGGTAAGTGCATGCCCCAGCCCCTGACCGTCTTGGTGACCCTCTCCTGGACTCACTCCTGTTTATCAACAACCTTCTCGTACAAGGAGACACAAAAGTGGATGCAGTATCTTGATGTAGTCTAGCAAGTGCCAGCTAGCGGGGGGACAATCACTTCCCTGGATTTCCTGGCTCTGCTCCTGAACCATACAGCCCAGGATTCTATTGGTCTTTTTTGCTGCCAAGACATAAGACTGGCTCGTGCTCAGCTTTGAGAGCACAACAGGGTTGCATCACTGACTGCAACATGTCACTCCTTGTACGACCAAATGCTTCTTTTGGCTTTTTTTTTACCAAACAGTACCTGTAGGTCTGCAAATGGACATCGGAGGACAGAAGAGTGAGGCAAGAGCCCCCTGTTTGGGGCAGGTAGGAAGAAGAAGACCCTATGGGGAATGCATCTCGCAGCAGATCTGGAGGCAGCGCAGCACAGTCAGTGGGACTGGGGATGTCAGGTACCAGAAAGTGCTGACAACTGAAGAGGTACTAGAAGATCATTAGCATTAGAGCCTCAAGCAAAACAGGGAGTTCAGAGAACAGGGAAAAATGGCTGAATGTCTGAAAGAAATTGCCTCGGCCCTGATTTGGTCAGCACTATGGATCTAAGGAATCCCACCTCTTCAGTGAGCAGAGAAGCTAACCAAGGAATGGGATCCAGTATTTAGGAAGAAGTGTCCAGAAGCCACGGTATGAAAAAAGAGTGTGTGGGAAGAGTATACTAAGAGATAAAGGAGGATGATACAGAAAAAATAGCCAGACAAACATGGAAGAATCATTTGTGAGGAGAGGGGAGAAACAAATTGATAAGAAGCATGAGGAGGAGAAGCAGCAGCCTGGGAAACAGAGAAACTCACGCAAAGCAGAATATGATGGAAAAGTGCATGAATGGGATTAGAAAGAGGTAGCGTGAAGCAAATTGAGACTGCAACACTCTTCGTACTCCCTGCCAGTTGGACATCTGTCTGTTTTACTGCGGGGAAAAAGAGAGGATGGTTGTGACGGGTGATAATTTTGTATGTACACAGAGGGTTTTCATCTTGAGAAGAAAAAAAGGTCTCTGTCCTTATGTTTTAGGCTTTTTGTTTAATTACACTTAATGGCGTCTTCCTTAGTGCATTACACAATAGAGCAGCTGTCACCAGAACAGGATCTTTCTACTTTGAGAGTTTAATGACCTATCATTTTTGCTTTGATGGTGGCAGGAGCATTGCGCTTTTGTGAACTACTTATGATTGTTCTTGGTGACTTCTTTCTGCCTTTTCTCCTCCCAGTGAAAATGGAAAAGTTGCTCACAATGGTTTTTTAAGAGAGAGATTTTTTTAAACTTGGCTGAAACATCCTTCTTGATATGAGACTGCTTTTCCAGCAACCTGACTTCTGAGAGTAAGGTGAAGAATTGATTACTAGTCTTTTCTGTTATGAAATCCTGCTTCCTCTGCCTTCATCATGAGTGAAAGAAAGGGTGAATAAACTCGCTTGGCTTTTCTGAAGTATAATAAGCAAGACTAAGAAACTTCTTTTACCAGAATTGACATCTACAGTCAATCTTGAAAGAAGTCCTGCACTCCTGGTGTCATGGCAAAAACAACCGAAGCATTATTGTATGTACAAATGACACAAGTGGCAAGGCAGTTATCTGCATAAGAGTTTTGCTAACCCTAACAGGAATAATGGCATAAGTTCGGCTGTCCATACTTTGAAAATGATCTTGAAAAGTTGAGAAAAGTCAGAGCAGTTGCAAATCAGAAGCTGTACCATATGGGTACACTCTACTTTTCTAACACTTTCTACATTTGTAGAACAACCGCACATGAACTGGCAACTGAAATGAGAAATACTCACATCGGAAGTGAGATGCAAAACTGTTTTTGACAATAAGATTGCGTAGCCTTTGGATCCTTACTAAGGGATATGGTAAATCACAAATGTCTGCCTTTAACTCAAGAAGATATGTCTTTCTAAAGTCTTTGAGCTAATTGAATTGCAGGCTTTTTGCATATGAAAAAAGGATTATTAACATTCTGGAATTTGTATACTTCAGAGACTATTAGTTTCTTCTGGTTTTATAATCCTGGCTTTGTTTACAGTTTTAGCTGAAGCTTGGGTGTGAGCTCATGATCAAAATGAGACTTCCCCATATTGGATGCTGTTTTCGTGCCTCATGCCTGCAAGCAAGACCTCAGACGTGTTAGGTCCTCTGCACTATGCCCCAAATGTCAAAACATGTCTGGTGGGTTTGCAGACGCTCAGATCTCCTTCAATACATTGCTGTTAGGCCCTGTGCAAGGTAATGGGAGAAAAAAAGGAGCAAGTGGCCACTTTATCACCTGATAAGTTGCTATAATCTTTACAGCTAAAAGGAAGCTGGTAGGATTTTCTTCCAAGGACCGTCTAGCTGTTAGCGAAAACAGACACCTGATAAACTGCTCAGTCTGCCACATAATTAAAGCACAGCTATGTTACATCATAATTTTTCCTCATTGAATTCCTGGAGTTGTGTGTAACACAAGGCAGATTTGTCCCTGAATTGTTCTCCTGCATAATGCCCATTAAAGTCTCTTGCCTAGGAAAGCATAAGATGGAAATACAGTGACTTATGCAGCATTCCCAGTGGGTCACAGTAGTAATGTCTGCCTAATGCAGTGTCATTGATGTCATCTTCTCTGCAGGAGTGTTATTTTGTCAGTGCTGTGTGGTGCTTTTAAGAAATAAAGTGCTACAGAAATGTGAAGTAATAATAAAATATTTATGCATTCTTATAATGCAACCCCATTTTCCCAGTTTTTAATCACCATATATGCATAAGTTTCCACTGTAATTTAGGGAAGAATTTAAGCATAGATTTAACTCAAAACCTGTTTCTTGTCATTGTACCTTATATTTCAAGTTGAGCACGTCTAAAAGCTTCCTGATTTTGGTCTGTGTACTTAACCCTAATGTTCGCTTGTGGTTCTGTTGCTAGAATGCAGTAATTAAAAGGGTTGTGAAATAGGTGGAGTCAGCAGAGAACGTGAAGGGAAGTCCAAGTGCAAGCATTCTGATTTCCCTTTTAATTATTCTTTTTAGGATGTTTGACTTCAGTGAATTTCAATACACAGTTTTATCCAGGCAGCTGAGAAATAACACTAAACTTCCAGAAACTGACTGCATGGAACAGGTCTAACTATCATTATAATTTCTACAGTGCCTTGTGTACTTTTTTCAGAGATGTTTAGCTGCTGATGACACAGGATTGATTCACATCTGACCAGGGATACCCTTGAAACTGAGCATTCTTGGGTTTATATCATAGTATTGAACTCAAATCTCCCTGGAAGATCTTTGCCTGTGGTCCATCCCAAGGCATGCTGTTGTCAGACTGAGTGATGAGTGAACTGCTTATTTAAGAACTCAGCATGGAAATGGCCGTATTAATGACCCCTATCCACTTCTCACAGATCGCTGTTACTGTAGGTCTTCCTCCTGATGACTGGCTATAGAAATAGAAGTAAAAATGGACTCAGTCATTTAACCCTTTACAGACTGCAAATAGTCATTGAGACACTGGTAGCATATAGAAATATAACAAGATGGTCACAGGAACTAAAATTTCTGTTTGTTTTTTTAATTGGGGAAAAATGGATCACATTAATCAGGAAATTATGCCTGAATGTCAACATGAAGTTTAAACAAAATCAAGAAGCTTAAGCAAAAACATTAAACAAGAACCCATTCCCTCTTCTAAATTTTGTCCTGTCTTTAGAATAAATTTTGAGATTTATTGTGCAGGACTGATGTGTGTTTTAGTCACCCAAGTCTAAGAATTAAATTCTTAGAAGCCTTGTCTGAAGTTTTGCATGTTCGAAAGCTCAGATACATTTTGTACAGTAAAGTTCTCAAGGTAAAGGGATAGTGTTTATCTCTTCTCATGGAGATCTCCATCTGAGCTTCTTTCTCTAGGTTCGCTGTACAACCTATATAAAAAAATAAGCCCTCATAGGGTGCAAGGCAGCTGATTAATTTTATATAATCTATAATTTTTCTCGAGAAGTGACTTCAAACAGTGCATTACTGCATTTTCAGAAAGGAGAGATAGCTACTATGTCCTGCCTTAGAGGCACATAGATTATGATTATTTTTTAAACCAGGTCTTTTTCCATACAGAGTTCATTTGCCTTTTCTTTCTTTGTCAGATTTTCCCAGTGGCTTCAGGTGTCCTGGCTCCCAGTCTAGTGCTTTTTTTTTTTGCCATGCTATAATCAGTCTTGCTACTCTGTATGCAGAAATGGTGGCAAGGCAAAAGGAGCTTTAACCTCTTCTCCAGCATTTTCTCTTGGAGTAGACATACTCTCTAACGTGGCACAACAGGGATTACACATTCTTCAGTGAGACTGAGGCTACATCTGCCCTTACCTGTAACAACTTTGTATGATTTTGCACATCCTCCAAATAGTCCTATAATAAATGCATTTGTGGCATTTGTCAGCCTGTAATCACTAGGTGAACACTGAGTAACTAGCATATAGAATTCCTACAGCAAGAATGAGAAATGGCTGCAAAGGAGGCTATCATGTCTGAATATTATGAAGGGAGGAAGAAGAGGAGCGAAAGGACTCCTTCAAAAAGGCTGCCTATTCCTTTTGGGGAGATCTTAACTGCAATATTTCACAGTTCTGTTGTTGAGCAGATAAAGATGATAGAGAGATCACTAAGATTTCTACTTTCAACTTGCCCTTCAAAAGAGAGGACTGCAAAAGTTTTCTCCTGTTGTATTCAAATAGCTTGGGATATTAGTCTTGCCAAGCACTTGCTATCAACCCAGCTGGTAATGCATCACATCGTTATCATTCATTAGGTCCAGTGAGTAAAAAAAAGAGAATAAATGCATTCCCTTCACAAATTTAAAATCATGTGAAGCCAGAGGTCCTACTGATACCTCAGTGCTCAAAGATAAAAGCTTTGGTTTAAAACATCTGATTATTGAGCTAAGTTACTTCTCTCTGAGAGCAGTGTAAGGAATATCTGTGGAAAAGATTAGGAGTGCTGTGCTCCCATCATTAAAGTGGAGAATGAAAGAAAGTGTCACAGGTGATTTTCTCACCTCTGGCTTTCAGCAGAGGTTGGATGGATCTGCAGGAGAAAACTGAACCTGTGTTAGGAACACACTCACACAGGAAAACAGTCTCCCAGAGTCCATTTTCCACTTGCTTAGTCAAGACTCAAAAAGGGACCTCGGGAAACCATTTTGTCCGTTCCCTTGATTTAGGGAGGATCGTTTATGTTACATCACTCTAGATAAAATTTTTGTCCTCTATTTTGAAATACTTTCAACACCGGGGACATCACTATCTCTAAGGCAATTTGTTTTATGCATAGTATTTCCCATTAGAATGAACTTCCAAATGTCTGATCTGAATCTGCCGTTTTGCAATTTAAAACTATACTTATTTGTTTGTTGTAGGTATTTATGTGGAGAGACTTTAGGGCAGGGACATTGACAGAAGACTTAGCAAGTGCTTTTAATGGTCTCATCTTTGCTCTGGCCTCTGGATCTCTTAATCCTCATTTTCCCTTTCTGTGGTTTTCTTGTGCTCCCACAGTATTTTCAGATCCTTACTGGACCCAACATTTTTTTCTCCAGTAGGAGCTCCTGTTGCCTCACCTTTCCTCAGATTTCCAGTCTTCCTCTAAGATTTCTATCTTATTAAAAGTAGCTGTGTCTAGTGCCTTATCTCCTCTCCTGTTCCTCTCTGACCCTTCATTTCTAGAAGTCTTTTAACTCACTTACTTGCTCACTTCTTGTAGTACTGTCTTTTACTTGTAGAAACTCTTCTCCTGGAGATGATAAAGTGGTTCTGCTTAAGTGACCCAGGCTTTTGTTCAAACTCAATAAATTGGCTATGGTGGGACTGATCCAGACAGAGTTTATAACTATGCTTTGTACTGATAATTCACTTACAAGAAAGAAAGCATAATAATACCATGTAATTGTAACTGTACGCTGCAAATATTCAATTAATATTCAGGTACAGAGTCAATCATAGAAGGTTTGAAGACAGTTTTTCCTTCCCTCATATTTTGGTATAACTAAGGTCCTGTACATAAACTAAAGGAACTTGTTCAGCTATGGCGTGTGAGTTAAAATAAACCGACCTGAGAAAATAGCATCTGTTCCTTGTCACACATTTTATGCAGGCTCTTGGAAAAGGAGATGGCATAGACCCCTTATGCTCTTGTGATACCAGACAGCGCAAACTCTGTACAGCGGTGCTCCCTGAGGCACTCTTTGACAAGTCTCTGCTGCTTCTTTGTCACCTAAGTCAGTTAACAAGTGGAATTTGGCCCCAAACCTGGTTGCCAATCATTCCTGAGCAGCAAAACCAGGTTAAATTGGGAAGGTAAATCCCTCACAATGAGTAATTCACCCTAGACTAGTCTTCTAACCTCTCTCCATCAGTGGGTAGTCATGCATACGCTGTGTGTATTATTTACCTCTCTCACTAGGACTGTATGAGAATGAAACCATGCTTGCAAATTATGCTATAGTGTATTATAGTAAGTGGCACTTGGTACGGGCTGAAGAGTTAACATTAAATTTCATTTCACTTAGGGCTTACACTAAACACTTCATCAGTCCGTATATAAAATGCTGGGAAGGTGATTACTGTTATTGCCATGCTGTTACACTAACACTTTCTATGTGAAACCGAGATCTGGCCCCCATGATCCTAAACGCTCTCTATGAAGGTGACTCTCACAAATTGCTTAAATTGAAAGGACACATGAAAGCAAGGGAGATTGGAGGATGGATTGCTGTGACCTGACCAGGGTCACAGTGGCAGGGGATTAATACAGATCTCCCTGCCCCTTTCTTCTGGGAAATTATGGCACTTATGTTGTCTTTAGCAGGGACACTGCTGTATTTCAGCTGCCTATCGTGGAAGCTTTACATGAACTTCGCAACACTCAAATAACGAGCATTTGGCCTTGTGGGATGCTTTGGAGAACCTGAAGAATGTATGTGGGCTCCTTCCATACCAAGGGATAAAGTGATGGGCTTGACCTTAGTGAGTAGGGGCCAGATTCAGTTCCCTAATGTCAGCATCTGGTGTCATTTTGGTGCCCTGGGGAATCCTGCCTTGTCTCCAGCAGCTAACCCAGAAGGGAAGAGGTCATGAGTCAGCTCTGCCAACCCTAAGTAGATGTCTCAGGTACTCCAGGGCAAACCAAAGGACACTGGACACCACCTCACGGCAACTGAATCAAACCCTTATTAACCACTGACAGCGATGGGAACATGGACACCCTGTACACATGCAGATATTTATCGAAATCCAAACCTTATAGTCCAGCTGAGGTCCAGGCTCCTCTCCACTGGCTAGACAGGGAATATAGGTGCTTTTCTTAGGTTGTTTGTGTCATCCTGGTATGCTAGACACCCATAATTTGGTTGGACATTGCACACAAATTAGGCTTCTATGGTGGTGAGTACACAGCTTGTTTTGTCTCAGAAATGGTTCTCTTCCAAGCCATCAGTGTTAAATAATGGGTGGGAGGAAGAAAATAGGAGAAGCTGATCTAAATATTAAATATATCTTTAATAGCTGACTTTCACAAGTCCTTTATCCCAGATTGTTTCCTCCATTAGCACCTACAAGAGTTGATTAAATATGAGACAGACGTGCCAGATTCATCAACACTGACATTTTTTTTTCAGATGGTATGTACCTACCAAAAAGAGATTGTTGCCATTTGTTATTAAAACGTTCCTAACTACACCTCACAGGAGCAAAAAATAACTTTGTTTTTTTATGCCCAATAGTTTTTCTTGCCCTTGATAGCACAATCGACAAATTAACAGTGATCTCGTAATTTATTCCTGCAATGTTCATTTTATTTATAATCCAAAAGCAATTAAATTCTCTTTTATGCCACATTGTCCTGGTGACAGATGTGTGGTTACCACTCAGACATTTGATGGCTGACATAAATCATCCTGCCATCAAAGTGTCTGTTGACTTGAGAGTCTGTATTTGCAGCAGATGCTTCCACATACAGAGTGACAAGAAAATTCTTCATGGGAGTTGCATTTCAGTTAACCACCTTGCTTCACTCTGACTTTGCAATCTGACAGCTTGGTTATTTTATGACAGCCAGGACTCTTCAAATGTATATTTACAAAGCTACTAAATGTGTCACTCTATCAGTTACACCAAATAATACCTTTGATAGAAAAGAAGTACATTAAAATTTATAGGGGCACAGTGCTTAAGGAACAGGAATAGATAGTGAGTTTAACAATTTGACAAATTTATCCCCAAATGTTGGAAGAACTGCAGGAATTTTTTTTTTACAATTTTGCTAAAAGCAATATCCACACATATAATAATTCCCTTTTCTCCCTGTCCCCTCACCACTGTCTCTCACAGTAGCTATAAATTAGATTGCAATGGGAACCAGGAGTCTTTGACTGCAATTAAAACAGATCCAAGTCTTGGGCCAGAGCTATACAAAGTGATTATCTGTTCTGCTAAACTGTGAGGAAGCCTCTGTTGCAGTTTTAGCCATCCCAACTATTGCAAAAGGTTCAGGAGTTAGTTCAGTCCAGAAAACATTCCCTGAAGTTGTCTTGACTATGGCTACTCTTTTTTGAAGGGAAGGGGATTTTTAATATTGCATTTGTTGTCAGATGGTGCCAGCTAGTCTCACTGCTGGCCAGAGAATGAGCTCAGGCACTGTTTAGTTTATTAGTATGAAAATAATATAAGGATACATAACAGTCTAAATGAGATGGGGTTAGGGGGTGAGCTTGTGTGAACTGGCCAAAGAGAGGTTTTGGCTGTGACCATTTAGTGCAGCGTGAGACAATGACCACTTGCTGGGAACCGTTCTTAGTCAACAATATGGCCAAGTCCATGATCTGTCCAGTCTACAGAGTCCTTCAGGACTATCTCAGTAGCTCTTATGCCCTCAAATACCCTACATGCCTTCATGATGTGGCTCAGGACATGTGCAACATCCATGCCTTTTTACTCTCTAAGGCTTTGGGCTGTGACACAGCCTCATTTTGGTTTGGACTCTTTGGACAGAAAAAGAGCAAAATAATAACCGTGTCTGAGGCCTTAGAGACACTACAGGGGGTCCAGAAGAGATTCAGGGCCAAGGGTTGTGAAACATAGATGGTTGTTAATTGATGCTATTTGGCTTCAGAGTCACACAGTGATCGCAGACGCTGTTTTATTTGGTAGTACGGACACAGCTACAGAGAGGACATCCCTGCTGCAGTCAACCTGTACCCCACACAGGCTGAGTTGGCAATGGGATAACAGGCAGGGGAAAGGCAGAAATGACGTAATAACTTTTTTCCTATTTGTGATGGCTGCGGAGATGAGTGAGGAAGAGAGAGGAATTGCCCTGAGCTGTTGTTTTTAATAAATACATCAACAGTCAATCAGTTGGTTATTTAACTTATCAATCCATAAGGGATGTACCTTCTGGGTTAGGCCACGTGCTGGAAGTGTGATAGCTGAAGGATCGCACCAGGCTGGCGCATTGCCTGGTGTCGAACAGGTAATCAGCTGGATCTAATTTGTAGCTGGAGAGATGCTGTGAGTAAAAGGCAGCACCACTCATAGAGGGAGCCTGAAATTCAACTTCAGTATTGGTCTCAATGGAGGCTTTTGTATTGTTTGGAGTTTTGCGGGACCTGACCAGTTTCTGCTCAGAGAATTCTATCTCCTAGTTGTGGTTTAGTGTATGTGCTCCCTCCAGGCTATGAAGGGGAAGGAAATTGCTTCAGCTTACTCTGCAGCGTGGCCTCTCTAGATGTTTCACGTTGATGCAGGGAATTAAGTGCTGTGTGCTCAATTCTTCTTTCCTAGGTGAATGAATATCGAGCATTTCTTTGGTTCTCTTTCCTCTTTATTTCCAAAGTACCATTAAAGAAGGGGATGACAATTTGCCGTTAGCTTGACTCTGTAGTGAAAAACCAGCTTGGACCACATGGGAGTAATTTAAGGGCTTCCATAAATACAATACCATCACCTGCATGGGGCATGTGCTTGTTGCAGAACCTAGCCTCACAGGTTGGCCTAGTTCTTGTAATATTCAAAGTCTTTGAGTTAACTCCCCAGAAAGAAAAAAATCTGGGCATGCTACTGTGCTCATGGGGAAGTTAATGACATCAGAGTTTTATTTTGTGCTATTTCTGGAAGGGCATTAGATTGCAATTGGGCTTCTGAATTCTCAGTTGGATCAGGATCAAGAACTTATTAAAACTGGGGAATGTTAATATCTTTTATGTAGTACTTACATACATATAAAGCATGTCACCATTCATTACAAGATTTATCCTTTCAATTTCTGGTTCCATTGTGATTATGTCATGCTGTAGAATAGGAACATCACTCCTCGTATTCCTTTCTATGGATAATTAATTCATACTAGTAAAGAAGGATTTACACAAAGTAGAAAAGTCTAGCTTTAAAGAAGGGATCATTCTGTCCAGTGGACTGGTTTTAAATATTTTTTTTCTTGTACCTATGGGAATAGACCATAGAAAAAAGTAAACCTTTTAACTAGAGATTTTTAACATAGCCATTAGCTAGTGCATCAGCTCTCAAGGGCTTTTTGTTTGTTTGTTGAGATTCTACTTTATTTATGAAAAACAGATCACCAGAATAAGAACATTTTTCTCTTTTTAAAAACCAATTAACAAGTGATAGAGAAAGCGCTAGAGAAAGTACTACATATGTAAAATAATTTCACACTACTGAGATACAATCATATCTGGGGTTAAGGGCAGGGTGAAATGTTTATACACTCCACACTGCATTGTCTTAATTTATGAATGTATCTCATTCCAGAGCTGTCTCCACTGAACTTCCCACTTACTATAACCTTGATGAGAGTGTGTTAAAATGATGAAAATTGTTCCCTTTGAAAATGACAAGAAGAAACATTGAAATAAAAGGTTTTTTTCCATTTATTTTAGTAATATTATTTAGTACTTGAAGGATAGAGTACAAATATTTGCAGGCTGGAGCCTATTTCTTTAGGTAGTTGCTTTTGTGTTGCTACCACTCTGTAGATGCTTTTAGGTAGTACCCAGATACTCACATCCCAATCACAGCTTGTAAAAATGGGGTGGGGAGGTGGGGTGGGGATAACAGACTTATTTCCCTGAAAAACTTATTTCTTGGGTGGTTTTCATGACCCCCACTCACTTCTGCGTGCTGGTTTTGGCTGGGATAGAGTTAATTTTCTTCACAGTAGCTAGTATGGGGCTATGGTTTGGATTTGGGCTGAAAACAGTGCTGATAACCCAGGGATGTTTTCGTTCCTGCTGAGCAGGGCTTACCCAGAGCCGAGGGCTTTTCTGCTTCTCCCCCCACCCCACCAGCGAGGAGGCTGGGGGGGCACAAGGAGTTGGGGGGGACACAGCTGGGACAGCCGACCCCAACTGACCCCAGGGATATCCCAGACCATGGGACGTCACGGTCGGCAGATAAAGCTGGGAGAAGAAGAAGAAGGAAGGGGGGACGTTGGGAGTGATGGCGTTTGTCTTCCCAAGTCCCCGCTAGGCGTGATGGAGCCCTGCTGTCCTGGAGGTGGCTGAACTCCTGCCTGCCCGTGGGAAGTGGGGAATGGATTCCCTGGTTTTGCTTTGCCTGTGTGCGTGGCTTTTGCTTTACCTATTAAACTGTCTTTATCTCAGCCCACGAGTTTTCTCACTTTTACCCTTCTGATTCTCTCCCCCATCCCCCAGGGTTGAGCAAGCGAGCGTCTGGGTGGGGCTTAGTTGCCAGCTGGGGTTAAACCATGACATTCTGTGAGAGCAGAATTAATATAAGAGCAAAGACTTTTGGCACTTCCCCTCTGCAATAATGTGCAACAACGAATGCACGAAGAAAACACAACTCTACATAACCTAAAGCTGTAAGAGAGAGACGTGGAGGCAGACACATTGTGCCAAGAAGTGATGCCAGGACATCACCCCGCATTGGGAGTGAGGGTGATGTGCGCTGGACACAGCACTCGTGTAACTGATTTCCTACTCATGCTTGTTCATGCCCAGAGGCAAGGCTGTTTCACGGACATTTAGGCGTCGTACCTACTTACTGTGGTGCACCCAAGGAAGACAAACAGGAGAGAAAAATTAAAATTCTCTCTCCTACAAACTGAAGACCCTCTACAGCAAAGAAGATTGGAAGAAATATCCACTGAAAGCTGACATATAAAAGGACACCACCTCTATCTTGGCAGTCTGATACTGTTACTCACTTGTCCTGTTATGCTTAATCTAAAGCATCTGCTAATGACCAGAAGTCAGTACATGGTGGCCTTTTGGTGGCTCTCAAAGCAGAAGTCTCTCTGGGCTTCTCTGCTGTGTCTTTTCTTCCCCACTGGCTCTTCTGAGCAGTCACTGGCTGTTCCCCTGCCCCGACAGTGCGTTATGTTATCGTCCAGCCTCAGCGAGCCCCTCAGCTCAATCCCTGCAAAAAAAATCCTGCTTTGGCACCTCAGTGCTTCTCTCCTCTCCATGACTCCCACACGAGACACGGGGACTCAGCACCTCCTTTGATCTCCTATCCAGCCGTGTCTTGCAGGAGGAACTGCAGAGTGGGGAACGTTCAGCGCTGCCCTGTGGAAAAGGGTGGGGATGCAGCCAGTAGCAGCTGGTGCTCCACAGGAACCACGTTAATTTGCTTCACATGGTTCCATGGTTTCTTTGGGGAATGTGACCTGACCTGAAATTGCCCTGTCTTGCACTTTGGTGAAGTAGAGGCGTTTGATTTTAGGAGTCACACGCTGCTACAGGAATGGACAAGATGATTATATAACTTCTTAGCTAGAGCTAGATAAAAAAGATTACCATCAGAATTTCTTTGGAGTAAATAATGTGATATTCTATGAAGAAAACTTTGTTTCAAAACAAAGCATAAGCATTTTCATTCCTCTGCTAGGTTCAAGGTCTATGACTGAACCCCATCTTCTGTCTGCACTGTGGTCAGCAGTCTCTCATGAGGCACAGCTTCCCCCTTTACAAGGAGGAAATATAGTGGATTGTGGGATCTCTGAAGGGAATTTCTATGTTTTGATTGTTTTAATCAAAGGCAACAAGTTGGGTTTTTTCATTTTTTTTCACCATCTCGATAAATGACCTGGCTTGTGAAAGTGTTAGGTAGTCACAACTAAAGTTATGGGATTGGTGGAAACTCAACAACTTTGAAACTCAGAAATCATAATCTATTCCTCTCCCTCTATTCCTGCTTTCTTCGGTTTTCTGACTTTAGTAGACATTCACAAAGCTGCTGAATGGCTCACAGTGGAGAAGCATGGTACCTTCCCCAGTTGCAGAACACAGTAGGTCCTCAGCCCGCCCCTGATCCCTGAGCCAAAGAGGCTATTTTCCACTTTGCTGAGTTTTGTAGAGATTGGAAGGTGTATCAAATTAAATTAGTTCTGGTTTGCGATGGCATTTGGCACTTTAGTAAATAAGGTATTGCAAATCTGTTTAATTCTTTTTCTCTTGCTGATGCAAAACCAGCATCAGAAGAAACTGTTCTGTTGGTTCATTCAGTGCGGCTGGGTATAATGTGGGTGACTCTATCTGATGTTCAGGAACCTTGTTCACCGCATGTGTTATTCCAACTGGAGAAAATGAATTCAAATAAAGCTGTTGGAGTGGATGGTTTCAGAGATAGATAAATATAGCTTCTGCATTGCTATTTCAGTATGTTACTACATTGTTTAATTCATCTTTGTCTTCAGCTGATTAATCTAGAGACAGGGCAGTGAAAATTAACTCCCCATTATACTGCATTTGAACTCACTTACAGCTCTGATATTTGTTTACTGACCTCCAGATCAAGGACTTCATAAACTTTTGAAAGGAACAGATAAGCTGTCACAGCTGAACATTTGAAGTGCCTCTGTGGGGTAGCATTTAGAATAGGGGACTACGGATCATCTGCCACTGATTTCCCATGAACCAGAGCATCATTGTCCCATGCCTCCATATCGTCATTACTATATAGTGCTAATGGTAGCTGCATACCTAGAAATAGTGAATAAATAATTTGTCTAAAATTCTGTCATCCTTCAGTGATTTAGAAACTGGCATTGTTCTTATAGCCTCAAAATGTTTAGTGTTCAGCTTTGATTCAGATGAGTACTTGAAAGATGGGAGCTGTATTAAAAAAACTGTAAGGTAGCATTTGCAAAATTACAATTCCCAGGCTGTGTTTAGTTGTGAGGTGGAATGCAAACAGATTTTATTGAGTACTGAAGAATATGTCCTTGCTGTCCTGATAGAGCCTACAAAATGCAGAGATTTACCTAAACAGAAGATGATCTCCATAGAAGCTAACCGAACCTCTCAGAGAGTGATGGTAACCTTCAGTTGAGATGTTCAAACACTGCAGTAATGGCCCTGGAATGCATGGAAATCCATGGAGAGATCCTTCTTGGCTTGACTGTAATCTGGATCAGGCCTTGCCTTGTGATAGCGAAGAAAAGAGGGAAAACAGGAATTCAGTTTAACTGAAAAGTAAAAGACCCTGTACAATCTGTGAAAAAGCATTTGGGTAACATATTCCTTAGCAGTTATTTTCTCCTTCTCATTTAATTTGCTGACACCACCCCCCCCCCCTTAATTTTGTTCTCTCATTAAGTGTGTATGTATGAACTTAGAAAGCAAAATTCACCTTACTTGAGACTAGCCAGAGCTACAGAATTCAGTCATGGATTCCAGACTTTTTCTGAATTAAAAAAATAAAATTGTGTCCAGGGTCGTAGAATATGGGATATGTCATTTATCCCAGCCTAAAAACACTTAGCAAATGTTGCTTCCTGCATATTTTATAATTATAATAGTGGTAGACCAGCCTTTCCCAGGAGTGGGTGAGAGCATTTTAGTATGGTTCTTCATGGGAGCAATTCTGCACAGGCTTTAGAGCTGCACTGCACAAGACCTCAGTGAGGACCATGAACATCATACAGGGACAAGAACTGCTAATGCTGCAGCATGAACTGCTTTTCCAAGGCAAGGCTCAGGATAAGCACTCAGAAATCAAAGCAGAGAGCTGTAAATGAGGTCTGAAATGGAGATTCCCCTCCGCTGTTTTGGCACAGAGGAGAACCCAGTTAAATTCTAGTATAGTTCAGTGTTGTACAGGCTTTATGTGTATATTTTTGGTTGACTCTGAAGAAGCCTCTGAAGCCTGTCCTCTAAATGGTGACCAATCAGTAAGTCAAGTAGAAGATCAGGTGCTTAGGAGCAGGCTTCTGGATTTGGCCAATTTACATAAGACATATTTAAAATTATATGTGTGTTCACTTATATATTATGTATTTTTCCTATAAATATGACATACTATATACTATATGTATATCAATATATAATTCTGCATATTTCACTGATGCTGCAGGTCTTACATGTAAGACTTTCATATGTCAATAAGTAGAAACAAAAATGTGACAAAAGATGCATGGTAATCTGGCTGAGGCAGATTTAGAGTGTTCTCTCAGGCACCTACAATATTTCAGTTGTAAATGTAAGACTATACTAATTGGTCAGACCAAAGCTGCATCTGTCTCAATATTCTGTCACTGAATTGGCTACTGGGACATGTTTGGGAAAGAGTCATGTATTCACATGACTTGCAGAAAATGCCATGTCTGTGCAAGACATAAATAAATTATACTTTTGCTGTTTGCTCCCTGCTTCTGTCCATTAGTATTTTAAGTGCTACATGCTTGACCGCCACCAGCTGAAGGACACCGGGTTACCTTCTACAAAGCAGTCAGCACTAAGGGGTCAAATGCTTTTAACGCTGTTCCAGCTCCACCTCCAAACCAAACCTGCTCATATAGAACCATGGAATAGTGTGGGTTGGAAGGGATCTTTAAAGATTATCTAGTGCAACCTCCCTGCAGTGAGCAGGGACATCTTCAACTCGATCAGGTTGCTCAGAGCCCCGTCCAACCTGACCATATCCTCAGCATCCTTCAGCATATCTCAAGATGTTCTCCCAAACAAGGGCTTCTTATCTCCTTGTACAGAAGAGATGCCAAAACCCCTCTGATCTCAGTGATTAGCGTTTCATGACAATGTAACTGGTATCTAGAAAGTACAGGGTTCAAATTCTGGCTTTTAACTTGCTGTGATAACATATGTCATTTGCCTGTGGGAATAGGAGTGCGCAGTTAATACAAAACCAGGAATAGGTTCTCAAAATCAGCACGGAATACTTCTCAGAAGTCAAAATAAGCAATCTGGCAAAAAAGCAATATGCTGGCTCAGGCGGTTTGGTGATGAATGCTGAATAAACAGGAGTCTGCAAATTGGTTTTGCAGGGAGGTGAGAAAACAGGGGGGTTAACAGAGTTTAGCAGCATTCAGATTTAAATGTTGTGCTGGTGTAAGTTTTAAGACCTTCCAGGCAGAAAAAAACCACCAAACTATCATGTGGCAATTGCTCTTTTCTTTGGGATACCACTTTTAATAAAAGCCATAGAAGTTTTTCAAATAGTTCTGGACAAGGAAACTAACACAGTACCAAAATCAACAGATAGCGAGGAGATTGAAAGGTATTTTAAAAAGCTATAGTATATTAAAGTTCTGCAAGTTTGCTAGAAACATATTTCCTAGTACTACCAAGAGGAAAGGGTAGTATTAACTTGTACATGTTATATAAATCCCTAAGTTTGGAACAAACCCCACACCTCTTTTATCAAGTTTAATTTATATTGTAAGATGAAATAAAAATTTTATGTTCTGTATGGAAGAAGAAAAGGTCCTTAGTGAATGATCTTAAATTACCTCCTATTTGAATGAGTTCATTTTACTGGGAGAGTTCCATCAAACCTTTAATTAGGCTTAAATTGTACATCTAAAAAGTCGGTAATTTGACAGTGACCTCCTCCAAACACATTGATCCACTTTGATGGAACAGAGAATGAAATGTTAAAAATAAAAAGCTTTTTCAATTTAGTCATGGGATTTTAGGTTTAGTGTGAAAGGTTGGGGCAAGCAACAACTACTAAAAAGATGATGTTTTCATTTTTCCCTTCTCGAAGAAGTTTCTAATGCTAGAGGTCCAAGTAGTTAATGTTTGTACAGCACTTCGATTAATGTAAAGTGCTCTTCCGGACTTGATCCGATTCTCAACCAATTTGACAGCAGAGTTTGCACCGACTTCTGTGAGAGATGAGCTGCACTGCTAGAGCCAAGCTTTCTGAACTGATAAAGAGGAGATTTTGAAGCGCTCAAAGCTCTGCTGTAAAGCAGATTTTCAAACACACTGATGTCTTCATTTCTCATTTGGTCCGTGATGAACCCCCAGTCTCTCAGAAACCGAACTTTTCAGTTTAAAGTCTCCCGTTCCTATCAATATGGCCTTTCTTATTTCTTGATGTATATCTTTGTATGCGGCTGCATTAAAACATCCCTAGTGAAAAGGTCTGAAGCAGTCTTCATTTGCACATCTTTTTTTCAGTGTGATTTAACACACTGTGCCTCCTGCTAATGTTATAAGCAGTGGTTTTATAGTTTCTTTAAAAACGTGATGAAAATACTGAAAAAAAAAGTTTTATCCTGCTTTCTGCAGAACGCCATTAAGGTGATTCCTTGACAAAAGCTGCATCTTGAGATCTGCCAGATCTCAATTGCAGTCAGCTTACGTGTTTTTTTTTCACGCTACTGTACAAATTTGTTATGTTTGAGGTAAACTTCCAATATAGTCTGATCGATACAGTTCCATTTGCTAGTAACACTTAGAATTTCATCAAGGACAACACGCAAGCTTGTTTGAAAAGTTCTTTTTTTTCCATAAAAAGTTGTTTGTAGACATTCTTTAGATTTCTTTTACTAAATTCTTTATTAATCTGAATTCCATTCCCCACCCCCACCCCCCAAATTCCCATACAAGGTTTACAAACCAGACTTTCCATCTTATCCCAGTCACCTTGCTTGCTCCATTTCAGTGTTGCAGAAGATCAGTACTCACAATTCCAAGGTGTGTTCAGTTTTTTGATAAAATATATTACAATAGTTTTCTAAAAAAGTCTACATAGAATATGGTGACATTAATTTTGTGCTTGACGTGCACTTCAGGTTTGCATACTATACTTATGAGAATGAAATAATACATTTCTTAAAAGAAATTAGAAAAAAGACATGCATTTTAACACTAGATAGTAATAAAGGAAAGCTTATGCTTAATTCTTCTGGCTGAAAAACACAAGTAAGTAAATTTGAATTTGGGGGGAAAAGAATCAATATTATGAGGACATTACTGATGAAGAGGGTTCAGATCAAGACGCAGCTCAGAAATTCACTCAATTATAGATAACAGAATTACTTTTTAGTATTTCCCATGTCAGTGCTCTGGTCTGTGGAAAATACTATGTTCCAGACTCCTTAATTCATCATTAACTTGTCTCCTGGGAGTCACTGCTGCTTCTAAATCAAGTCTATTTGATTTGAGGACAGATGGCATCATCCCTGAGTAGCTCAATACATGTACCAAATAATTTATTGTGTAGCACTTTAATCTGTGTTTGATTTGCACCTTTTAAGGGGTTAGGGAGTTGACTACTCATTGCACTTACTAGTGGAGCTTTTTGTCTACTGCTTCTTAAAGGGCAGATTTGGGGATTGTCTATTTCTGAACCTGAAGAGATATCAAGGACCTTAACCACTGGCTAGACATTGGGCTGTAGGTTTTCTGCTGGTTTTGTGCCCTACCCCAGAGACAGAACAAGAAGATAGTGAAATTTGGTCCAATGCTGAAATGTTAAATGAGACATTTCAAGTGAAGCTATTTCTCTTACACTTTAACTTTCTTACCAACAAGACATCCTAAAGTGAGACTCCATTTTAAATTTTCTCTGTTTATCAGAGCAAGAAAGTGACTGAAAGATGGTAATTTTTTCATTATTTTCCAATTTGGAAAAGAAATAGGAGGTGTTATGAAATCATGATATGTCTTATGGACTTTTCAATGTGTTTGGTGCTTGTGAAAGATAAAATTGTCATTTTTACCTAGATTCATCTGCAGTTACTTCAGAATGAAATAAATGAAAGACAAAATTATGAATTAAATCATATACATTTACAACAAGCAAAATTAAAAAATGACAAAATTTATTGTTAACATTTTTTATTTCCTCTTTGAAGGCAAAAATGAGCAGGTATTGGGTGAAATATGTTAACAGGTTTAAGCAAGCATAAGGAAGTGCATTATTTTACAGTGCCTTATTAAATGCTGCAACTCATTGCAACAGACATTATAGCAGCCAAAAATGATTGGAGATTTAAAAAGGAATTAGGCAAACTGGAAGAAAAATGGATACTGGTGACTAATAAAATGACCTAGGTACCCTCTTTCCTCAAACCTGAGGCTTGAATGGAGCAGTACAGAAGTGACAGTCTCAACTTTTTCCTTCCTTTTCCTTTTTTCCCTTTCCCTTTTCCTTTTCCTTTCCCTCTCCCTCTCCCTCTCCCTCTCCCTCTCCCTCTCCCTCTCCCTCTCCCTCTTTCTCTCCCTTTCCCCCTTCCCTTTGACCTTTCCTTCCACCTTCCCTTTTCCCACCTTCAATTTCTATGAGCTACAGCTGACTAAATTGGAAGTCCTTGTCTTGGGTGCCAGTATTACCTACAAGAAGGTGGAATTTTCAGGAGTTCTGTCACCTAAAAGAGCTTCCTTGAGCAGCCATCATAGTTACCTTCATCTTGGCATGAGTAACGGAACAAGGCAACAGAGAATAATATTTTCAAGAGCCATTTTTAATTCCAAATACTAAAGATTTTCACAAGTTGGGAAGAGACATATGTGCGTAAGAAAGAAGTTTAGCGCTCAGATTTTTTCCTGTCAAGAATTTCACCCAGAATACTTGAAGGTGAATGTGACTGATTGCGTTTTATAGTTTCAGTTATTTTAAGAGACTACGTAGAATAGCTGTGAAAATTTTTGTTTCATTGCTTGCTTATTAATCTGGAGTGACATAATTGCAAATCCTTGAAAGAGCAGTGGGGAATTGCTAACATTTAAATTGTAATTTCAGGCCCTGATGACTTGGCAGTAATGACTAGCTTTAGTCTTAGTCATTCTTTGAAGTTAATTTTTATTTTTTTATAAATATTTATCCTAGGTTAAAATTCCATTGAAAGGTTTAGATCTGCAGGAGTGTTTGGGGTGTTCAGATGTTGGTCTTTATTTCCAGTGCCTAGAGGCATCATCCTACTGAAAGGGTGTTGGTGCTGTCCTCTGACCAGCCCTTTCCACTACCCAGTGCATAATGGAGGAGACTGAAAGTATTTCAGTTTTCAGACTGTCTTTGATTTATTGAAAAGACTGAATTGTAGAGTGGGTGAAGGACCCTGGAAGTCTGGAGCTCATCTCTCTCTCTCTCTCCATCCCCCCAACCTGAGTATACCCAGAGCCTGGCAGAGACCAGCTACAGGGCCATTGGTAGATACCGGCATGGAGGCAGTCCTCATTTCTCCTCTCTTCGTCAGTGATGCTATTCCTTCCTTCTTTTTCCTTTATTTTGGTAACTGTAGACGCAGCCTCAGAGAAAATGGGCGAATGATGGGTTGACAGTAACTTCACAGCATAGGATCAGGGGAAAACAAAGCATTTTTAAGGCTTAGGATGACCTAAAGGGGCAACTGGGCTGAATCTGTGCACAGAAAATATTAAAGAAGTTAAGTTTCTGTACAGACTGAATTCACCATAGGTGTTTGTCACAGGCCCAATTCTCATATCACCTGGACTGGTTTACCAACATCAACGTAATAATGTGTTATCCTGAGAGCAGTAGCCTGCTGAGATAAGTAAACGTAACATGCAGTATTTACAGTAAGAGTCCTGGCTTTCGCATTAAAATATTTGTAGTACACTGTAGAAATGTGGATGTGCTTACTGTGCAGATTTCCATAAAATTATTTCCCTGCTCAGTTGGAATACTGTGTAAATTGACTGAAGACATCGGGTGAGACCAAAAAATACATTAACATTTTCTTTCTCAAAATGCAGCAAATAGGTTTCAATATTGCTTTTGGAGGTTATTCTCTCTTCGGGGCACAAAGTAACATGGAATGGTTTAAGTTCTTTTGTTTTCAAATGTCCTTCAACTTGTTAATTTCAAGGCCCCACTGTTCACTGTGATTCATTGCAGCAGTGAATAACGAATGTCACGAAAATAGTGAGATCGCCTGAGCTATTTTAGAAATTAATGGACTGACTGTGATATACTGGAGCCTCTTTCATGCATCTATAATTGGAGTGCCAATTTATTTCCAATCATTTCAAGCACTGTAATTATAGTGCATCATTGTTGCCTGCTTAACATTCATATGGGACGCTGGCACAATAATGCTGGCAGGAGGCCACATATTTTACAACTGAAATGAATGGTAAAAATGAGAGGTAATATACAAAGGGACAGAACTTTAAATTTTATTTAAAGGTTTTGTTCTGGCTAACATGTAATGGGGTCATGGTAGAATGATATAGAACAAACTCACTTTCATAAAATTTCAATAAAAACGTTTTCCAAATAGACTATAAATCAGTGAGGGAGGGAAAAAAAAAAGGTAAATCTAATGTTTTAAATAAAAATCCCATCGTCTATAATAGCCAATCTTTTATTTACATTTCAGCTGGAGAAAGAAGTCAATTTATTTGCCAGAGAAAAAAAAATGCAGCAAGATTTATTTTTTTTTTTTTTTTATAGCAGTAAAATAAGGAGTCATGGGGTCTGGAAGGGACCTCTCAAAGTCCATGGTCTTGAGGAGCTCAAAGCAGTGTCAGATAGAGCAGATTTCTCAGGGCTGTGTCTAGTCTCCACAGACAGACACCCTGTAACCTCTCTGGACAACCTATTCCAGCGCTTGACCACCCTCAAACTTATTTTCACACTTTTAGCTGATAAGGGGAGAGACAAGTATTTTGGTTTAAGAGGTGGCAACAGTGTGGAGAAGAATGAGATTCTTTTGGCTTGTAGATCAAGTGCTGAACTTATTTTTCACATGCTGAGTTATAGAAATCCATGTTCTTTATATTCTCCATCTTTGCTTTTGTGAGTGCAATGATAAACCATAACGAGGAAGGTTTTGCATAAAGTCAGATAATATTGATGGTGAAAAGATAACAAAAAGGAAGATGTTACCGTATCACTTTCATTTATACATCAGGCAGACTTGCAGAAAGCAATGCAGGTGCTATCACCAGAGAGTACTGAAAAGCTTAATATTAACCAATTGGATCAAGAAGGTTGTAAGTATGAATGTTTCCAGATCTACCCTAAGTACCTAAATAAGCAGGCAGTTTCATAATGGATAGTGAGAAGACTCACAAGAGGATGTATCAGCACAATAAAGCTCATCCACTCCAGAGCTTCTACCCAGGCCATCCATACTACAGACACAGATAATCCCTGGAGCTTCCTAGCTCCGAGATAGAGCTAAACTAATAGTTGCCTGTTGGAGAAATCCTGGTGTGGGAAAGAACTTAATTCACTTTGGGACCTGCACCCCTCAGACACTACAGATGCAAGGTGGAGGCCAAGCCTCTTGCCCAGGCACACAGAACAAGGTCAATACAGATGTAGCCAAAAGCAATGAAGTAGCTAGTCACGAGCAGTGCATCATTTATTCATATGAATTTTTAAATCTCGGTAGGCTTTTTCTGTGTCATTAGACACTTCCCTAAATATGGTCTGATCCATAGTTTGGTAATCGTTTTCAGGATTTAGGAATAAGAGATAAAGCATCTATGAGGAAAAAAAAAAAATCACAACAAAAGTCGTCTTGCTCAAGACTGCTGCAGGAAATTCTTGAGAAAGGATATGATAGAGTTTGGGTGCAGATTAGAATTCAGTTGCTGTGTGAGGGCAGTGAAGGAATTCCCTACCTGAGAGCATTGTAAAGTCTGAGAAAAACATCACCGTTATCCAGAAAGGTCACCAAAAGAAACCACTTAGAATTCTGGAAGGAATACATCTTTAATAATGCCCTCCCTGGAAAGGTCAGATGAGAACTCTGCATTGGTCTTTTATTCCCCAGAAGGCATTGGCAGTATTTTTACTTGGTGTAAATTGGTATAACTCTGCAAAAGTTACAGAGAATTTGTCCTTCTCTGTGCCAGCTAAGGACAAGCACCAGTTTGCCAAACACAGGCAAGCCTTGATCAAAACCAAAATAATTGTCTTCTCAAGTAACTGGATTTTCTTGCACATATGCCACATGTACGACAGTGTAATAATGGAAATGTCCTGCGATATAAAAATGCTGTGTCAAAGAGGATCAAATTTAATTCATGAAAAACTTTTGTATGCCCTGATGTGCTCCATGTTCTGTAAGATGCAAAACATTCAAGTTTTCCAAATGAAACTGTTTCTCACCATGGATATGACATTGGAAACAACTTTTAAAACCACAGGACAATTTTAAAGCTTCCCTTAAAGTATTTGAACATGCAGTGAGAGCATTCTGCTGCCCCAAAGCCAGAATATCCTCTTTTGAACCTTGGGGGAGCCAGCTGGAGGAGATCAGGGAAACAGAGGCACGGGTGATTCCTTCAGGGACAGAGAACAGTCACTCTAGAAGGCTTTTGGTTGCTAGAGAGAAGGAAAGTGTCAGCATAAAACAGAAATCTGGAGAGTGCTAGGAAGAAATGGTGATGAGGAGATGATGAGCAAAGTGAGATGAGTAAGAGAGGTGACTTGGAAGCCAATTTAAACAATTAAACACAGGAGGCTAAATACTAACCAAAACCCTATATTGCATTCTGAACTCCATTGAATAACATGTGCAGGACCAGTCAAAGGAGTGGGATAACAGAATCAGTATCTCAATGTATGATAGCGAAACAGTTACAGAGAAAAGAGGTGTCCTGTTATTAGGAACTAGGGAAATATTTAGATTTGGTGTACTCTACATCAGAAAGATGATAACATAAAAAAGTCTACGTTCAAATAAAAATTGGGACAGAAGTTCATAAAATGCAGATGAAGCAAAGAAGAAGCATGAGCTGTTCCAAGAAATAAAGACCCAGTTATCAGGGCACTTAAAAATAAGTAACCAGAACAAGACCAAATATATGTGTTCCTGCACAAATTCCAGAAATCTAATAAAACAAAAAGATGAACCATAGTCTTTTATTAAAAGAAAATATTCATATCCTTGATTCATACGGTAGCTAGTGACACACTGAATTTGCAAGATGCAAATCATATAGGAAAGACAAAGTCAGTCATGCTGATGAAAGAACATCGCTGTACATTAAAGAAAACCAGACATTTCAGGAAGAATACCGTAACACTAGAGGACAGAGAGAATCTGCCTCTCCTAGCCTTCACATGAAGGGTGTGAACAACAATTTTGCTCTGAACAGAGGTAGACCTTTATACTTGGTACGCTTAACACCTTACCCCCAGCCTGCATCTGCGCAGGTGGGATGGTAGGCAGATGCGGACGTGGGAACAGCCCCCGGCTTATGCTTAAAGACACTGTAACAAAGGAGGAAGCAATTAGCGCAGAGATAGCTGATGACTCCTGGTCAAAGATGGGAAGCTTTTCAAGGCTAGGACAAGTCTGTATTTAATTGAACAGCAGCCACGCCGCTGGGGCCTTTACAGGCGACGTCAGTGGTAGTCAAGAGGGCATGGGAGACACTTCAGGGTCACGCTGCAAGTAGCTGGCAGACAGGGCAGAGCAGCCAGCAGGGTGCAGTCCCATCTGCCAGTAATCAAATATAAGAAAATAAGCTTATACTTACAGATGTCTCATGATGCGAGGCGACTGATGTATCCCGGGCAGGAGGCTGCTACTATCTTTTTTAGCTGGTGATCCCAGGTTACATATATATGTACCTATATATACACACAGTGAATTAGTACCTACAGAATGTGGCAATAAGCCATGATGTGAACTAAATGACTTTGCAATGCAGCTCAGGAAAAGGTTATTCACTAATCAAGCATGTAATTACTTAACTTTTATGGTTATTACCTGGTCAGTCAGTTAATGGTCGTGTAGCAGCAAAGGGAAGATGCACTTTATCAAGAGCTATCTGGAACTTGCAAAGGGACTTATTTAACGAATGGTGCCACAGCAGATTACTGCTTACACAATAGCAGTTTTGTCTATTTGTGTTGCCATCTGTTTATCAACATTTTTGTTCACGTGCTAACCCAGGGAATTAAAGAACGGTTAGTGTGGCATGAAAGCAAAGAGAAAGCCTTCTTTGGGGACCTGCTGTAAAAATCACTCTTTCTCAAAAATGTTTTTGAGTTTCTTCTCATGTGGTTATAAAAACATCAAAACCATTCTTTAATCAGAAAAAAGTGTCAGAGATCAGAGGGAGCCATTTTCCAGGGAGGTTAGCAGCTCTACTCTGAACTATGCTACAATGGCAGCATATAAACTAATACCAACACATAAATTAATAGCAGCATATAAACTCAGCCACATCGTATATAGCAAGTTGCACTGCTATGCAGCCTAGGTATTCATAAATAACACCACATTTCCTCTCATATCTCCAGTCTTGAGTTTGAGTAAAAATCATGATTAGGTAGCATGCAGATCCCTGCTATTTCTTAACGGCTTTGAAGACTGCAAGGCTTGCATTTTTGTTATTTTCCCCCTGAAATCACAAGAGTTAGCAAAATCTATTAGCAACACTGAAATTGAAGATTTTCATGTGATCAAGGGCTCCTAAAGTTTGAGACTTTAAAGAAATATTCAAAATACCATAAGAACTATTGACGCTGAAATGTCTTCATTGAAACTGAATAGACAGAAAAGTCCTATGAAGTCAACATACTCCAGGCAAAACTGGCCAAGTCTTGCAGCGCTTGATCACAGGAATAGCATCCTCTAAATAACTTACGTGTACACACACCGTGTCACAGTTAGTATATCTCCTGCTTAAGTCTGTATCCGCACAGGCTGTTTTCTCCTTAAACAGGGATTCTTTGACAGTGGAAAGGAATCAGATAAGGATATCCAATTAATTAAAGTGTAGTCCCAGGGCACTGGCTATGTAAACAAGTATCTTTTGGTCATAGGATCCAAATATTTCTTATATCTAAAATTTACTACAGCAAGATAATTTTTGCTTGTCTCAGATACCTGAACTCCGTGGCTACCTATCTACTAGTACATTAAATATGCTTAGGATTGTTTTCTGGTGATAAGGACAACTGCTATGAGTTGACTTGAGTACCTAATATTAAAACCTCTTAGCCTCCACTACGGGGTGCCTGCATCCAAACTGCCTGTTGAGAATGATCCCTGGTGCACGCTAACTCCTGAACATTTCCAAGAAATTGCTCAGGCTGGGGCCAAAAACATGGCCAGGGATTGCTATAGCACCTTACCTGTATAGCTGATTGAATTCCAGTCCCTGAGGACACTTTCTGGTGCTGTTTATCAGCCTAAATGTAGCATAAATGTATTTTATCAGTATAAATGTAACCTCTGTGTTTTGGAACAAGAAGTCTGGGGTTTATTGTTGATTCTTTTCTCGTGAAGTTGTGGTCTGCTGGAAAGCATGGCACTGGACAAACTAGGCTTGAAAACAACTGAAGCTGCTAAAAAAAAATCCAACTTTCTAAGAATTTTGGGGAAAGATAATAAGAAAACTCACATTTTGATTCAAACCCTGACATTTAGTTTCTTTGCTTAAACAAAATGCATGCAACAATCCTTTGAATTCTGGTCACTTACTCAGAGCCCATTAGAAATAGAGTAGAACAACAGTCTTGACCTCCTCCATCTTGTAAGATAAAATAAAATTTTAAATTATAATTATATTATAACATTTGCAATATCATGCAGTGCATTCTGGACTAAATGCTCATCCAAAGAATATAAGCCAAACAATCTGAGCCTTATGTAATTCCTTATGACCCTCAATTCAAGATTGCTTGGAGTTCACTGTGTCACTGTTTGAAGCTGGGAACTATGCTTTCCATTTGTCAGGCATGATACAGTACACATTTATACAGCAAAATTACTAGTTTCTAAGAACATCTCAGTGCTTTCAATGTGGATGCACCCAAATTATATTTTAATAATCGGGCTAAATACATGGATGGCCTCTTTATTTTTAAACTATAAAAGATTAAAATTGAGGTCTACAAAGGTGTGTTGGTATATAACTCCTTTAGGAGTTAGGCTCTTAGCTACTACTTACTCCTACTGGTAATGAAGAGCTAAAATAATGGCTACAGACATAAATCTGTTTCTTAACATCTGAGAACCAACAACTGACAATCAAACTGACAAACTCAAGACAATGTGCACAGCAGCAATGGGGTGAAACAGCTCAAAAGGAGCACTGCTATCTAGGTGGCAATAAATGTTTTTTCACTACCCATATGTCTGATGACATGATGTAAATGCCTTGGCTTTGAAACCTCATTTGTAATTGAACTTTGCATTATACTGTACCCTGGTGGCATAATATTCAGTATAAGTAGCAACTTATGGACTTGTTCTCAAGCTGCATGCATTTTAAACATAAAGACTCATTAGTAGAAAGAGAAAGACACTTCACTTGCTGAATATCCACATTATTCAGGTGCAAGATCAGTGTTTTGAATGCTACAGAGTCTCAGTTCCCACAGGACTGTGCAAATTTGAACTTTCGATGCTACAGTGTTTTCCCTGGAAAACTGAATTGTCCCATATGGGTTTCAGCCCAGCAGCACCTCAGGAGTGTACAAAGCCAGACAAAGTAATTTAATGTACTGTGACTTATTTAATCTGCTTTAATGTTAACATGATCATTTATTTTATGTTCCTTCCAAGCCTGTTACACTTTCTCTTCTCTTTCCCTTAATATAAACCAGAGATGTACTTGTTAATGCTTAAGCAGTGCTTTTGTTACTGCTGCTTCAGGGGAGGTAGAAAGATTTTGATTCTTCTCTGAATAATTTTGGACTATTTGTCAATTCCCCAGGTTGGTCGGCACTGATTTGTGTAGGAATGGAATTAGGCCAACACTTGAGGTCACATCTTTGCAAATATTTAGGTACTGAAAGAGGCAAGAAAGCATGCAGTAAAATTCACATATGGGACAAAATAGATTAAGGTCCAGATTCACAAAAACAGATGAGGACATTGACAGCCGATGAGGACATTGACAGCTGATGAGGAGTTTGACGATGTACTGGGTTTGCGCAGCAAGGTTTTGGTAGCAAGGGGGTGCAAGGGTGGCTTCTGTGAGAAGCTGCTGGAAAACTCCCCCGTGTCCGACAGAGCCAATGCCAGCCGGCTCCGAGACGGACCCGCCGCTGGCCAAGGCCAAGCCCATCAGTGACGGTGGTCATCCAGCAATTGCAGCCGGAGAGAGGAGTGAGGATGTGTGAGAGCCCCAGCCCCGCAGCCCCCCAGGTCAGTGCAGCAGGAGGGGAGGAGATGCTCCAGGCGCCGGAGCAGAGATTCCCCTGCAGCCCGTGGGGATGAAGACCCTGGTGAGGCAGGCTGTCCCCCTGCAGCCCAGGGAGCTCCACGGGGGAGCAGATCTCCACCTGCAGCCCGGGGAGAGAGGACCCCACGCCGGAGCAGGGGGATGCCCGAAGGAGGCTGGGACCCCGTGGGAAGCCCACGCTGGAGCAGGCTCCCGGCAGGACCTGTGGCCCCACGGAGAGAGAGAGGAGCCCAGGCTGGAGCAGGTTTTCTGGCAGGACTTGTGACCCCGCGGGGGACCCACGCTGGAGCAGGCTGTGCCTGAAGGACTGCAGCTCGTGGAAGGGATCCACGCTGGAGCAGTTCATGAAGAACTGCAGCCCGTGGGAAGGACCCACACTGGAGAAGTTTGTGGGTGGAGGACTGTCTCCCGTGGGAGGGACCCCACAGTGGAGCAGGGGAAGAGTGAGGAGTCCTCCTCCCCCTGAGGAGGAAGGAGCAGCAGAGACAACATGTGATGAACTGACCCCAACCCCCATTCCCCATCCCCCTGCGCCACTTGGGGGGGACATGGAGAATTTGGGAGTGAAGTTGAGCCTGGGAAGAAGGGAGGTGTGGGGGGAAGGTGTTTTAAGATTTGGTTTTACTTCTCATTTTCCTACTCTGATTTGATTGGTATTAAATTAAATTATTTTTTCCCCAAGTCAAGTCTGTTTTGTTCGTGATGGTGTGAATTAGTGAATGATCTCTCCCTGTTCTTGTCTTGACCCATGAGCCTTTCATTATATTTTCTCTCCCTCTCCAGCTGAGGGGGGGAGTGATTGAGTGGCTTTGTTGGGCACCTGGCACCCAGGCTGGGTCAATCCACCACAGACAATCTCAAAACAGCATGCTGTATCAGGGAATGCCTAAGATAGACAATAGGAATAGGTGAAGAGAGGAGAATACCTGAAGCATAAGCTGTGGGCTGAGTTTCATGCGTTACATTCTTCTCTACATAGTGGCTAAGCTAAACCTGAGGTCTGAGAAGTAAGTTGGGTCCCTTGTGTTGTATGCCCTTTTTGCTAATTCTACTTCTATTACATACAGTTGAAGTCAACGAATAACTTTGGTATTGATAAGGCCACCTCTTGCAAAAGGCAATATGTATTTCTGGGCACTATATAAAGGCTGTCCCAGCCAAGCAATATTAATGCTTAGACTAAGCTGACTTCAACTGTCATTGAAATTTCTAACTTCCAGAAGGCAACTATAAAAATACTGTTTATTATTTCTCACAGGTACAAGAAGATATCAAGTGAAAATATCAAGTGTCAGGTTAAGAACACGCAACACATAGCTAAACTGTGGAATTTACCATCACAAGATATTGTGGATGTCAAAAGTTTACGTACACTCAAAAAACAATTAAGACAAATTTATGGGAGAAAAATTCATTCAAGGGCTATTAAGCACAAAGTGCGTCTGAGCCACAGAGTGATGGAGGCTGGAAGAATATGTCAGGGAAATATCACTGTATGTGCCTCCAATTAATTTTATTACTGTGTTTTTTCTAGCTATCTGTTTTTGACTACTTTGATAGAGAAAATAGTCAGCTAGATGGACTTTTGCCTGCCCCATGATGTCCCTTCTTCCATTCTTCTGTTGGGAGGTGAGAGCACAGCATTGCAGCAGACAGCTAAAGGATGGAATAACAATTGAAACATTAATTTCAATATTCTTTATAGAGACACTTAGCTCCTAAATGAATTTGTGTGGTTCACACAAAGAAAAAGACTTGTTTAAAACACATGCTCTGTCTTGAAAGGCCTGGATTTCCTCATATGTGGCTCATTCTCAGTTCAAGACAGAGGGAATTTGTGTGCGCTCTACAGTCCAGTCTCAAAATTTCTGCCTGGAAAGCACAAAATTAGAGAAAATGCTCAGGATGGCTTGGGAAGAGTTCAGACATCTGGGCAGGAGCAGGAATAAAGACCATGAGGGGTAACTGGCTCTGAGGTAGAGCAGAGAGCTGGGTGTCACCATGCTGTGTCCATGGTTCAGGAATCCACCCTGGGAGCAGGATGGTACCCCAGTCTCATCCGTGCCCTCTCTGAATCCAGACCCAGAGTCTTCCCTCCAATTTTTGATCTCAAGTACAGCATGGTGGATCATTCTGCCCATGGATCTCCACAGGAGCAGGCTGCTAACTAGCCGTAGCTGCACTAAGAGCTGGCATGGCGGTGGTGTAACTCCATGGGAACCAATGGATTGGTTCTTGTCTGTGCCCAGCTGGGACGTGTGCTCCCTTGTACGGAGTTAGGCACATCTTCTCCTGACTGGGGCTCCATCTCTTACTTGCTATTTCCTTTTATAGTTGCCAGATTTATTTGTTAATTATTATTTAAATTGTGAGAATTGTTTGGAAATAGCTTGTTTTCCTTTTTATAGCTCATTAAAGTTAAGCTTCTGGAAGCAGTATACAGGAGCAATGATAAACAGACTTTAACTGCAGTTTCCTAAGACGGTTCCTTTAATGGGCTCATAAATACAGTTGCTGGTTGTTTATTCTTTCATTACTGGGATCTATGGTTTAACAAAAAACCTCCGTTGAATCTGCAAATATCTACATTTCCCTTTGTAATGGATATAGAAAACTTGGGTGCAGAAGAGCTCTAGGCCAATATTCCTCAAGTTTGAGTCCATAATGCCACATGATGTCTGGAGCTTGGCAGTGAAAATGGAGGTGACATAATGCTCTCTCCTTGCATGGCTGTGAGGAAATCAGTCTGGAAGAGGGGAGCAGAACAAATCAGGCAGAGGTTTTTTAGGCTCTCTGAGACCCAGGCCATGGGTGAGAGCTGATGCTCCATGGTGCGCGGGGTCATCATATATATTGCTAGCCATCTTCCACATTTCTATCTGTTACATAATTTTAAAAGAAGATAAATAACTTACCATTAATTTTCATGAATGCAGTTCTTTATAATTAATATTAATGAGCACATTATCGCAATATGACATTTCCTTGTAAGCAGGATGACACCTGCTGTGTGCGATCAAATGCCATGTTAATGAGAGGTGTGATCCATTTCACTTTGAAGGAGAGGTGAATTTGTCCATTTCTGTGTGAATGAGAGGGGAACTATTCCGAGACAGACATTTATACATCAAGCTTTGGGGCGACCCTATACGTCAAAAGCTTCTGAATTCCTTTACACACTTTAAAGCTGAGTTCACAAATTGCTATCCTTGAGGGTGAACAATAAGAAAATTTGAAGAAAAAGTTAAGAAAAGATTGTCTGACTGCTTCTTTCTTAATTGAAGCTTTTGGTGCGTGAGCACTTCCTATCGTGGTTATGTATATATGCATCTGTAGTGCCCAGTAGCACAAGGTCTGTTGACCTTCTGTGCCTGGAAATTCTCTAGCCATGAAAGTGAAAATGCATCACCGTTTAGGATAATCACTTAATTTGTCATTTTTAGATTCCACTGTTTCCTTTTTTCTTTGTGGCCTCCAGTCTTCATTTCGGTGAAGGAGGTCTTCTGCTGGAACTTGCATAACACATTAAAACTTTGATATGAACTAATACCTTGCTTCCCAAGAGACAGGTGTCTCCTTTCTCTTCTCAGGATGAAAGCAAAGCTATAGGCTCTCATGTTGTATCATTATTCAGTACCTCCAAAAGTCTCCACCTTTGAGATGGTGGAGATGTCCTCCGACATGTCTCACAAATAGTAAGATGTCCTCCTATATTTCCTGGTGTTCTCTAGGCATGATCAGATCCATAGGAAGTGCAATACATGAGATCTTATATTCCTGAATGAGGTGGAAACTTCTTGTTCTCTTTTTTTTTTTTTTTTTTTTCCTTTTCATTTTGCAAAATGATTCACTTTCTACAACTGCTTTATAAAAGCGTTTTGAGAAGTCTACTTAAATATCTATTCATATCCACGTGGTTTCGTGCAATTTGCTGGTAATGTATACTCCTCAATATATGCAGCACGCAATGAAGACTGCTTTAGAAACAGTTTATTCCTGTAGATTTTTATGGATTCTTTCTTGTTCAGGTGCTGAAGTGAATATGTGAAATGCTGTATATTCTGTATTCTGTAGCACTGGTAGAACGTCATATAGTACAGAGACAAATGTCATTGGCCTCGGAGAGTTGGGGTTCAGCCTGGAGAAAAGAAGGCTCCAGGGAGATCTTACTGCACCCTTCCAGTACTTAAAGAGGGTTAGGAGAAAGATGGGGACAAACTTTTTAGCAGGGCCTGTTGTGATAGGACAAGGAGTAACGGTTTTAAGCTAAAAGTGGGTAGATTTGGACTAGATATAGGGAAGACATTTTTTACGCTGAGGGTGGTGAAACAGTGGCACATGTTGCCCAGAGAGGTGGTCGATGCCCCATCCCTGGGAACATTCAAGGTCAGGTTGGACGGGGCTCTGAGCAACTGATCTGGTTGAAGATGTCCCTGCTCATTGCAGAGGGCTTGGACTAGATGACCTTTAAAGGTCCCTTCCAACCCAAACTCTGCTATGATTCCATGACATCTGGATGGTTTTTACTGAAGGTTTCTAATTAAGGATCTAGAACCTGGCCTAGAAACTATGAAAATAAAAAATGCTATTCTTGACTGGCATGATTCAGTAGCAGATCTCAGAAAGAGCTCCAAGCAACCAGCTTTCCATTGGCATGTGCTTCTTCACCTCAGCTCGAAGTTCCCTGGCTCTCTCCTTTTAATTGTTTCATTGCCTGATTTTAAAAGTTGGTTAATAGTTTAATTTTAAAAAGCTCATTCTTTCCACAGGAAAGCATGCCACAGAATCAGATAATTATTAAAATACCATTTCCAGGATTAATAAAAGGATTGCCTCAATCCAGAGGCTTAATGCTTTTTTGCTGGCTTTTCTTCCTGCAATTTACAAGCTCAAGGCCAGGAAGGAATGGGAGATGTAGAAGAAAAAAAACAATGGCAAGCAGCTGGGTTCTGTGTACAAAACACAATGCCGAAAACTCATGTCTTACTTTCTGAAAGCTCTGACAGCTGCTAGGACCAACTGCTTTGCTATCAGAGCCACACAGGGTAAACAACAGCCAACAGTATTATTTGAAGCTATTGAAAGTATTTAAATTCCCAGATTATCTCTGAAAGGCATCAACAACATATTTTGGGAGCCATCCTACCCACCTGGGCTATTTCTTTATTAAAGGGCAGAAAGACCATTTGTGTTCAGAAGGCTTTTCCCACTTCTATTTTAGTCAGCAAATCACAAAACTGAACATTAAGCACTTTAGAAGAACTCTGCCTGATGGATATGCAATGGTTTGGAGGACAAGAGAGATCTGTAATTGATTTTGACCTGTTGAATTACCTAGACAAGCCATTCACTTCTCTTCTGCTCTGCTCCTCTCATATCTATTGGCATTGTGAAGTCTTTATGCAAAGGGATAGACTCTTAATGTGAGTTTGAAAAGTCTCAGATCCAACAGGCCCTTGACCGAGACTGGGGCCTCTAGAAGCTAAGTTAATTCAAATAATAATAATTTCAAACCTATAACTATTCAATTCCTATGGAATAGACTAAAGGTGAAGGAGGCACAAAGGGGGTCCTCCCATTAGCTCTCCTCACATCAGGGGAATGCAGATCCATACTTTGGGAAGACCACTTGAGACAATTACTGCTACTAGATTGCCCCAGCACAAAGGAAGGTCTGAAGAAAGAATAAGTGAACTCTTTACCCTGGTTACTTCAGTGCCAGAGTTCTGGCAGTTTGTTATGTACAAGGGCAAGCTTTGCACATCCCAAGGAAAGGGCCATATGCAGCATTTCTCTTTGGGAAAGGATGGACCTTGTAGTCCTCCCATGGGAGACATTCCATTGCTGACCAGTCATATAGTAGCTTTGAGCTTTCAGGTATTGGCATTCCCCTATTATGGAGGAAGCCTGGACATCTCTAAGAGTGCTCGAAGAGGAATTTTTTTCACCTATGGAAAAAATCACAGGACAAACGTAATTTTCAAAACACTTTTTTGTTATGACTGGAGGGTAATAAGCTATCAAGTGATCCTTTGTGGCTACAGGGATAATAATTTATAGGCTGCAGATGGCAGCCTGGACTGACACCTTGTGAATTCATGGTAAATGCTTCCCTGCCTGTTCCAAGGAGCTGCCACACCACACTCCTGTCTATGTGGCTTTTGGCAATCCGTTGATTAACTCACACCACCCCATAGTTGCCATGGAAGGCGAGAATTCTTTTATCAAATCTGCCTGGTGTATTCAACACCATTGTGGTGATGTTGTACTTTCCAGCAGCGAGAGCATCAGCGAAGATCAGATGGGTAAGCTCTGTAAAATAACAAAATCCTTGCACAGTGCTTGGATAAAATCAGGCGAACAGCTGTCATCATTAGTGATGATCAAGAAATTTGAAGCAGCATTCAAGCATCTGTGTGAGGGTGGCATTACCTGCCACAGAGAAAGCGAATTACCCATCCATCAGTGGGGAATCTTAATCCGAAGACTATCTCTTTGGATGTAATTTGCATAAGCTTCAACTTAGAAAGTGCAAAGGAGAAAGATTGTTTTATTAGCAATAGGCTGGGTGGTATTAATCTGAGAACTGCAGAGAATTCTTAAACACAGAGTGTTGATATGGCAAAAAGAAACAGAATTAGCTGAAAGGCTACTTGCTGAAGAGAAAGATTTGTCTTTTAAGTGTCCTACAGCTGCAAATAAACTAGCTGGAATTTCTTTCTAACAAGTTATGATCTATGTCTTTACCAGGATGTTAATTTTAAGAAAAATCTTTTGTAAAATGACAGTAAGAATTGATATGTTCATTCAAATCTCAAGTCTCTCACTTGGTGGTTTCTGTTCAGTGTTTCTGCACCACACTTACTTAAAAAGCCATTTAGTACCTGAGACTTTGTTTATCCAAAACTGTTTAGAAACCTGCTGAAAATATTGAACTGGACATCCAAACACTTTTGCTTGTAGGGGAAATAGAAGCCTTATATCACCTAAGGGTTTGCCTGAAGCTGTGTATTTCTCCCAAACTGAACACTTTTAAGTAC